>NC_080176.1:29488108-29593108 GCF_950295315.1 Erinaceus europaeus
GGGGGCTTGAACCTGAGTTCTCGAACATGGTGAATTTACCTTTACTGGATACACCATCACTAGGACGCACATTTCTCTATTTTAATAAGAGAGAGAGAGAAGAGGAAGAGGAAAGGAAATGAGAAGAGGAAGAGAAGAAGAGGAAGAGGAGGAATAAGAAGCAGAAGAGGAGGAAAGAGAAGGAGAAGAGGAGGAGGAGTGGGAAGAAGAGGAGGAGAAGGAGGAGGCGGAAGAAGAAGGAGGAAGGAGAGGGAAGAGGAAGAGGAGGAAGAGGAAGGAGGAAAAGGAAGAAGGGAGAAGAAGAAGAGGAGGAGTGGGAAGAGAAAGAGGAGGTGGAAGAGGAAGAAGGAGGAGGAGGAGAAAGAAAGAGAAGAAGGAAGAGGAGGAAAAAGGAGGAGGAGGAGAGGAAGCAGAGAATAATAATAGGAGTGCGAAGAGGAGGAGGAAAGAGGAAGGAGGAGGAGGGGGAGGGAGGGGGAAGAGGAGGAGATGATGATGATGATGGTGGTGGTGGTGGTGTCTGGGAATTCCAGACCTAACACTGGGTCTAGCCTCAGGGACACAGGTTGGGGGCTGAGCTCTGAGACGCTCACCCTATCATCTCAGAAACCACACGCAAAGCCTGCGTCCCACCGGCAGAGACCTGGAGCAAGTTAGTCGACCTGAGATTTGTTTCTCCAAATTTCATCACATCGTCGCTTCATTAAAAATGCCCCAATCCAGGCAGGTGGGTGCAGGAGCTCCTGCCAGGTGGGGCTCTGTGCGCCTGCGGCTTCCATCAAACATCAGGCGCGGGAGTCTGTTTCTATGAGTCTCCTGGCTGCTGGAATTATTAACTCAAAGGACATGCATCTTCCCAGGACTCTGCCTGTTATTTATCTACTGCTCAGCGCTGCCCAGCCTGAGCTCTATTAATCACCAGCTGGAAAAAGCTCCAGGGCCTCCGGAGAGGGAGCTGTGGCGTCATCTGGCCCCATTGCTCTGGGTCCCTTGGAGGGTGAAGCAGAGGAAGGACCCCCGGCCAGGCAGAGTGTTTTCCATGACCCAGAGTTCAAAACCCCGGTTCTCACCTGCAAGGGAGGGAAGCTTTGTGAGCGGTGGAGCAGGTGTCTAAGAAAAAAAAAATTGGGAATAAAAAGGGGGAAAGATGGCCATGGCTGTGGTGAGTTTGTCCTGTAGATATTGAGTCCCAGTGACAACCTTGGTGGCAATACAAAGAGAAGAAAGGGAAAGAGGTGATGCAGTAAAATAGTTTTGGGGGGCCAAGGGTGATGCAGGAGCCCTTCTACAGACACAGGGGACCCCCTTATGTGCAAGCAGAAGCTATTTGTGCTGAACTAGCCTGTGAACATCTATCATTATTATTATTATTTTATTGTAAGGGTTATTTTAGAGACTCTGTGCCTATACTATGAATCCAATGCTCCTAGTGGCTAGTTTTCCCTTTCTTTCTTTCCTTCCTTCCTTCCTTCCTTCCTTCCTTCCTTCCTTCCTTCCCTTCCTCCCTTCTCTCTCTCCCTTCCTTCCTCCTTCCCTCCATCCATTCTTCTCTCTCTCTTTCCTTTTTTCTCTCTTTCATGAGAAAGCACCATTCTAGCATATGTGGTACTGGGGGCTTAAACCCCCAGGATGCAGCACTGATAGTCATTTTCATAAGACTGTTTTGTCAACCAGCTTATATTTGTGCATCTTCGAGTATTAAAGGAGGTCCAACAGAGCCCCAGTTTCAGTAGAAGCTGTCGAAGACAAGATAGGACCACAGGGGCCAGCACTCAACAGGGAGAATGGTCTGGAATTTCAAAGATGGCCAGTGACAGAGTCCCATACACACATGTCTGGGGGGCAGGAAGGGTGTCATGGGGTGGGCAGGGGAGTGTCAGGGATAGATATGGCTAGTGGGGTGCTTATGGAGAAGGGCTTCAAGGAGACCATCCGTGGGGTTCCTCCTGTGACCTGGGGCACAGTGTTTCTGATGGCTGAGAGTGAGGAGGGGGTCCCTGCTCCCCCCAGGAGCTATACTCCTGCTCAACTGCTGGCAAATTGGAAGATCTCTCTGGAAGTCCTCGGGCTCCTCCAAAAAACATGGGGGTGATGCTGGAGGGAGGGAAGCTCATCTACATCTTGTTGAAGGTTCCCTTGGCCAAGCAGAAACTACAGGACTTCCTTTATTTTCTAAAAAAATATATTTATTTATTGGATAAAGATAGCCAGCAGTCGAAAGTGGAGGGGGAGATAGAGAGGGAGGGAGACACCTGCAGCCTTGCTTCACCACTCACAAAGCTTTCCCCCTGCAGGTGAGGACGGGGCTCGAACCTGGGTCTTTGTGCATTGCAACATGTGCACTTAGCCAGGTCTGCCACCACCTGGCCTTCTTCTTTTATTTTTTAAAATAATTTTATTTTATTTATTTATTTATTTACCTTGAACAGAGACAGAGAGGAATTGAGAGGGAAGGGGAGGTAGAGAGGGAGTGAGAGAAATACCTGCAGCGCAGCTTCAACTGTAATGCTTACTCCAGCAGGTGGAGACTGGGAGACTTGAACCTGGGTCCCTGTGCATGGTGACATGTGTGTTCAATTTGGTGAGCTACCACCTTGTCCCTGAACTACAGCATTTCTAAAGGAAGTGGGGAGGAATCACATTCTGGGTGACTCCACTGCTCCCAGCAGACTCTCTCTGTGTGTGTCTCTCATGGGAAGGAGAGAGAGAGAAAGAGAGACAGAGAGAGAGAGAGAGAGAGAAAGAGGGAGAGAGAGAGAGAGAGAGAGAGACTCATCTCTTCACTACTTGTGAAGCTTCATCCACTTCTCAAACAGACCCCGGTGACAGGGGTCTCGAACCCTGATCCTGCTCCCTGGTGCAGTGTGTGTTCTCCTGGGTGCATTACCTCCCTTCCCCCTCATAGTAACTTTGTACCATCACGCACTTCTCAGTCACAAGTGTCATCAAGCAACAGCTGGCTGCTTCTCACTTTTGTTCCCTCAAAGAGATGTCTTTCAAGCAGACGAGAATAAAGAAATGCTCAGGACCGAGATGCCACTGTGTGGCCACTGAGATGCCACTTAGCTGGCACACAGGCAGGCTGCCAGAGAGAACTGTGAGGGGCTGGTGCGGTGCACTGAGCACTGCCATCCCATCAAACTGCATGACAACATTATCTGCGGATCTGAGCACAATCAACTTGGAAAAAAAAACTCCCTTGTTGGTAGTGATCGTCTCAGATAGATTGAAATGTTTCCAGGCTGTTCCTCGGGGTTCATCAATCAAGGGCAGTTGTCATGGTGAGCCATTGAGGAGTTGTTTCCATTTAATTATCCACAGCCCTGTAGATGTGGGAAGCACTGGGGGACGATAGGCTCCGCTGGCCCCACTCCCCACCTAAGTCACAACCCAGCTTTCACTTGAGACACTCACTTATTTGTTCATTCAGTAAGGACTGTCTTGCCCCTGGGTGTCAAGCAAGTTCTCTGGTCAAGGATGCTTCTGTGAAAACATCAGGGTCTGCCTGTGACTTTGCATGGTTTAAGCTGGATCCTTCAGCAACCATGGAGGGTGTGAGTCTGTTTTGTGTGTGGCTGGGAGGTTGACCAGATGACCAGGAGCTGGAGTTGGATCCTAAACAGACAGTAGTTCAGGTAAGGATTCTGACAGGGAGGAGGTGCAGGTCTAATTCCTTCTGGGGCACTGGAGGTGAAGGAGAAAGCAGCAACATGGGCAAGAAAGCAAAATGGGGCAGGCAAAAATAGCTCACTGGGACAGCACACTGCTTTGCCAGGTTCGAGTCCGGCCCTCACTGCATTGAAGGAAGCTTCAGTTTCCATGGTCTCTTTAACACTCCCTCTCTCTGTTTCTACTTTAAAGAGAGAGAGAGAGAGAGAGAGGAAATGGATGGGACTTCATCCACCCAGGAAGCCTGTGAGATAAAGAATCAACAGAATGAGGGAATCAGAAAAGGCTTGGCAGAAGTGAAAAAATTGTCTCTAAGACTTTGTGAAGATTATGGTGATTGTCATTGGGAGGGTGGGCACAGGACTTTGGTGGTGGATTTGGTGTGGAATTATACTCTTTGGTCATATTGGATGATCTTGTAAACCACTAGTAATCACAAATAAAAATAGGCTTGGAAGAAAAAAAAGGGGGGACTTGACAAAGAGACCATGAGGATTCTGGGACACTTCCTTGTGCTCCCATATTTTCCACTTATTTGATGTCCAGTGTGTGACGCCAAAATATTTTTTAACCACATCCATCTATCCATCCATCCATTCATCCATCCATCCATCCATCCATCCATCCATCCATCCATCAATCCATCCATCAATCCATCCAGTAATTTAACCATGCATTCATCCATCCATCTCTCCATCCATCCATCCATCCATCCATCCATCTATCCATCCATTCATTTATCCATCCGTCTGTCCATCAGCCATGCGCCTGCTACAGCCTATCAGGTAAGAGTGAGCACATGAAGTAACTAATGCAACAGTGCTAAGAGTGAATCATTCTCCAGAGCCCATGATAAAAGGTTGTGGGAGACAAGGGAAGTGACACTGAACTGAGACCTGGCCAGAAGGGGTAGGGAGCAAATAAGAAGAGGCCAGATATGGGGCTAGCTTTTCTGGCAGAGGGGAAAGTCTGGGAAAGAACTTGGCAGAGAGATGAGTGCAGAACAGTGAACAAAGGTGGATACCGGACATAGCTCTGAGGCCCTGGGATTTGATCTTATAAGCCACAGGATTTAAGGGACTGGAGAGACATCTGCATTTTTAAAGACATGTAGAACTCAGTTTTCCCTTTGGAGAAGGGAATAGAGACTCTCTAAGTCGGGAACTTATCTGGCAGTCACTTAAAGCTCATAACCAGATCAACAAAGCCCAAAAGGCATAGGAATCTGCTAGCATCTGGAGGAAGTGGGAATGATAGTGCAGGAGAAGGAGCCTGGGGTGTTTTGACACATAGAAAGCCAGCCCTTGCTGGGGGTCCTGGTAGTGTATTTTGCTGGCAACTTTAAGCCTGATGGATTTACATCTGCTTTCTAGGTTGGACAAGAAAGAAACAAACACAAATATGCCTTTCAGCATTGCTCTGGAGTGGTGAGAATTCTTTCATGTGCCATTAGCAGAAATAGTCTAAGTAAAGAGAAGAGAGAGACAACACTGGATTGCTTTCTTGATCCAATTTTTATTCCACTGGAGTGATGAGGGGAGAGAGAGAATCATAGAGAAAGAATGAAAGGGAGAGGCTGGGGAGATAACATAATGGTTATGCAAAAGATTTTCATGCCTGAGGCTCCAAAGTTTCAGGTTCAATCCCCAGTACCGCCATAAGCCAAAGCTGAGCAGTGCTCTTATTGCTCTTGGTGTATATCTTTCTGTGTCTCTCAGTCATCAAAAATAAATAAATTAAAAATATATTTATTTTAAAAAAGAATGAAATGGAGAGGCACCAAAGCACAGCTCAAGCATCCATGGAGTCCCATTCAACTCTCATCTTTGCTGCTATCCATGGTGCTGCTACATGATGTTCGTGATTGGATTCCAGTCCTCATTCATGAAAGGCATATGTTCTGCCACTAAGCCACATCCCAGTCCCTGGGAGGGTGCATTCTTAAAGGCACCTTACTCACGTTATTGGTGCACTGATGCTGTTGGCTCTTGCTAGGAGACATCTTTACAGAGTTATTTCTCCTGAGTGAATGTGTCCAGAGAAGACAAGATAGGAACCCCAGTGTGCTTGTCACTTAGCTTCAGAAGTCATACTTCTGAGTTCTGTGGCCTCTTGCTGTGGCCATAAGTCATTCCACTATGGGAGGGGTCTACACAGGGTGTGAAGATTTTGATTTCACTGGAGGAGTTAGGACTATTCTAGAAACTTGTGGCCATAAGCTCTAGGCAGAGGTTGATTAAGTTGCCTGCCATGGCTCTAATATTATGCTGGGTCCCATCACTGGGGAGACCAGTTGAGAGAAGAATTTGGCTTGTGTGTTAATGCTGTGGAGAATCCATAAAGGAGTCAGGGACAATTAGGATGGTGCAGAAGTTGAGTACAGCCAATTGTACACTCATGGTGGGTTTCCTTAAAGGAGAGCTGAGCTGTGCCCCTTCATGTCTTCCAGTCCCCTCAGTTCTTTTATGCATATAGTCCCTGAATATGTCTTTTTCCAGCCCTCCATAAATCCAAGCTCCCCCTTAATCCCAGGACAAGACCATCTTCAGATCAAGCTGGGCATATTGCTATATTAGGATGAAGACACAGAAGCACATGACATACCCAAGGTCACTCACAAGATGACAGAAGCAGGGCTCCCACGCAAGCGTATACATTCCAAGTTGAGAGCTCTTTGAGTTGTGCCAAGAAATCCCCATCAATTCAGCCATCTGTCAGAGGGCTGGGGTTGCAAGGACAAGCCAGGCTGTTAAATATGCCATTATCTCTGATGCACATTCTTATTTCTACTGTGATGGCTGCTCAGGCAACAGCTTTGACTTTCTAATTATGTTTTGCTTGGACTAATGTAAAAATTAATTTCCATTCCCTGAGCAGCCATCAACGACTGTGGAGAGGAGATAACACAGGAGAGGGAGCAGAAGAGGAGGCATCCGATGTAGGGTCCTCTCTGCAACTAGGGGCAAGAAGCCACTGTCTGTTACATACACTTTCTGGTTTGTATTCTGCAAGATGTCTCCTGTCCTCTGCCCTGTTCTGGGAGGCAACAGATCTTCCCATTCGAGCGTTGAGAAAAAGGAGGCCACAGAGATTGAACAACATTCTCAGAAGTGCCTGCAACTGGACAGACTTTAGCTGCAACATCCTGAGGCAAAGTTTAGTTCTCTTCCTCTTACAACAAACTACTTCCAGTTCTAAGAAACTTGTAGATTTCTCTTGGCAATGAAGAGGTAGGGCCAAGCAGGGAAAGCGGGGAAAAGGCACACAGTTGACCACAGGGTTGGGTGGGGTCTAGAGTAGTGTTTGTGAAAGTGGGGGAGGTTGCATAGTGGTTATACATAGAGACTCTCATGCCTGAAGCTCCAAAGTCCCGGATTCATTCCTCTGCATCACTATAAGTCAGAGCTGAGCAGTTTGTGAAGGTTACTATTGTCCAGAGTCTCATTCTCAGTGATAGTTTTGCTGCCTAATTGTGGAAGATGATAGAGAGGTAGGTCAGACTCAAGGGAACTGCTTCATATTGAGTCAACTCACAAGAGACGAAGATATAAATCCAGTGACATTCTATTCCCTTGCAAGAGAATGATCAAGATTTCTACATTTATTCTCCAGGGCATTGTTTGCCCAGAAATCTGATGAGTTGGATTGTTAAGCAGAAGGTTGTTGGGTGAGTATGAATCAGAGATAAAGTAATTAATTGGAAGGCAGCTTGGAGGAATTATATGCATATGTCATAGACAACTCTTACGCCCCCTAAGCCTCGAACCTGAGCTTCTGCACCTCATTCTGTCCCCAGGGGCCCCCGCCCCCGCCCCACCGCCAGACACTCCTCCCAGGGAGACCGGCTCTGGCCAGGGTCCCCCAGACGCCCCCACGGGCTGGCAGGAGCCACCGCTGGATGTTGCAGACATGGCCGCCCTGTGGGGGGGCTCTCCGGGCCAGGAGCTGGACTTCCCGCCTGACAGCCCGATGGGGGAACGCCCCTGAAGGCCCGGCTTCTGAAACCCCGTCGGAGCAGATGCCAGCAGAGGGCAGGTGGGGATCCCCCACCCAGGAGCAACCCCCCACCCAGGTCCGGCCCAGCCCCCGTGTGCCTCCCCCAGCCCCCGAGTGGAGGACCCCGTCTTGTAGGATGCCAGCGACATCGTGCGCGGCCTGGTGGTGGAGCTGTCGAATCTCAACCGGCTTATCATGAGCTCTCAGCGTGACCTGGAGGCCTTCCAGCGCCTCAGCTCCCGGAGGGGCTCCTTCACCTAGAACACCCCCCCCAACCCGGGGCCCGGCCCCCCACGCCAGTCCAGAGCCCCACACCCAAGAACCCCAGAGTCCCAGGGGCCTCCAAGCTCTGTCCTACCCCAGGTTTATCTATTTCTCAGACGGAAAAAGAGGTCCCTTCATGTGTGTTTGTGGGGGCCTCTTGGTACACCCCCCCCCCCGATTTCCATCTTCTCTCCTTTCAATTTGTCAAGGCCAGACCCCCGCTTCCTGAGGCCCTAGGTTCGATCCCCTGGTCTCCCCTTGTGAAAGTAAAGCTGTGAATTGTAAAGACAAAATTAAAAAAAAAAATCCCCCCCCCAAAAAAAAACATAACCTAGTAAATGTTTCCAGCTCTTGTTTTTTTTTAATTTTTATTGCCATCAGAGTTATTGCTGGGGCTTGGTGCCTGCACAGTGAATTCACCACTCTTAGTGGCTATTTCAGGCCCCCTCCCTTTTTTAATTTGAAGAGACAGAAATGGAGGGAGAGAGGCAGAGAGACACCTGCAAAACTGCTTCACCGCATGTGAAACTTTCCCTTTGCAGTTGGCGAGCAGGGTCTTGAACCTTGGTCCTTGCACAAGGTAACTAACATGTGTGCCACTGTCCAGCTCTTTCTCCATGTCTTGCTTGCTACTCTTACTTTACTAGAATTTTTAAAGTGAATTCTTACTAAAATTTTTTAAAATCTTTATTTGCTTATTGAATAAAGACAGCTAGAAATTGAGAGGGAAGGGGGTGATAGAGAGGGAGAGAGACAGAGAGACACCTGCAGTCCTGCTTTACCACTCACAAAGCTTTCCTCCTGCAGGTGGGGACTGGGGGCTCAAGCCCTTTGCACTTGGTAACATGTGTGCTCAACCAGTGTTAGTCTGCTTCTAAATTCTGCTTCTAAGACCCCTTCTGTTTCATTGGTTTAATCCCCTCTGCTTAACACTGTATTCTATTTATATAACCACTGTTAACTAAGCATCGACCTGCCTCCAGGGTATTGGTTTAATCCTCACTGTTTTGCATGCTTTTTCCTTCTCCCCACCCCCATCCTATGTACATCCTCTTCGGACCTGACTCTTCCGCCTCAGGATATATAAGGACAGGATTGTGATTAGAGATAGCTTAGATTGCGCTGCATTCCACATGAATAAAGACTGAACTGCATACCACTCAGCCATGAGTCCCTGGTCATCTCTCTCTCCCGCCCTTGAAGCTAGCCCAGCCCGGCAAGCCAGGTGCACCACCACCCAACCCCTAGAATTTCCTTCATGCCTACTACCTGTAGATATATATATATCTACATACATATATATACATATATATATATATATATATATATATATATATATATATATATATATGTATGTGAGTCAGGCAGTAGTGCAGCGGGTGAAGCACACATGGCGCAAAGTGCAAGGACTGGCAGAAGGATCCTGGTTCGAGCCCCCAGCTCCCCACCTGCAGGGAGTCACTTCACAGGCAGTGAAGCAGGTCTGCAGGTGACTGTCTTTCTCTCCCCCACTCTGTCTTCCCCTCCTCTCTCCATTTCTCTCTGTCCTGTCCAGCAATGACAACATCAAGAACAACAATAGCTACATCAATAAAACAATAAGGGCAACAAAAAGGAATAAATAAATAAATCTAAGTGCCATGCCCCACTCAACTCCAGAATGATGGGTCTGACAGGGTCAGAACCCTAGAAAACTCTCTTCGAGGAAGAAGAATTCTGGGAGTGGGTCTTGGCATCCTGAGCAGATCTAAATTGAAAACTCTGATTATTGTTTTCATTATGTACATGGTAATGATGCTGTGTAATCGGGAACAAACAGCCCCTGTTCCCAGATTAGATACAGATGAACAAGAAATGAGGTGGACAAAATTATGGGTCATCAAATACATAAAGTTTTGGGAAAAATTCTTAATACTTACTCACCTCCTCTTATGAAATATGTTAAAACTCAACGTAAAATACTATCTGCTAAGCTTATTACTCAGAAATGCATCACCCCATAAAGTATGACATTACTGTGTAAAACCGCAAGGCCATCTAATCAAGAAATGAGCTTTATTTTCTGTTTCAGATATTGTTTATGTAAGGCTGAAATATATATAAGTTCTCACTGGCTGAATAAAAATGGAGCTCAGATTCACCCTCCAACAGAGTGTGGTGTATTCTGTTCTCCCCTGCGCCGACTCCTGACCCACCTGGTGGTCGCCTTCAGAGTTCCCTGATCCTTCCTGCTGCTCCTCTGCTTGAGTGGTCCATCACATCTAAGAAAAAGAAATACATATGTATATATTTCCACTTTTTGTGACAGTTGGTTAACTACAGCTTCTTTTGCTATGCAGACATATTTTATTTAGATCTCATGTATACTGTGTTGTCTTGTAGATTCTTTATTTCTTTTTCTTTCTACCCCCCTTTTACCACCTGGTTATCACTGGGGCTCAATGCTGGTGCCACCCCACCACTTACAGCAGCCATTCCTAGTCTTCTCTTTCCTCCAGAGAGAGGGTGAGAGACAGAGAAAGAAGGAGAGGTACCACAGCACCCCTATGGAGCTCATGAAGCACTCTGCAGGTGCTCCCAAGTGGTGGCTCAGGGTGGGTTCATACCCAGGTTTTCACAAATGATAATCTATGTACTCTACTGGGTGAGCCCCTGCTGCCCTCCTTTCCGTTTTTCTTAATACGACTGGTGTGTACCATATGTACCCTTACAACCAAAGGATCCAAATAAGACAGTGGCCAGCCTCTGAGACTAGGTGTTACTGATGCAGTTCAACAATGGTATCCACACTTAAGGCTGGGTTTTTTTTTTTTTTTTTTTTAAATAATTTTTTTTTTTTTATTCCCTTTTGTTGCCCTTGTTGTAGTTATTATTGTTGTTGTCATTGTTGGATAGGACAGAGAGAAATGGAGAGAGGAGGGGAAGACAGAGAGGAGGAGAGAAAGATAGACACCTGCAGACCTGCTTCACTGCCTGTGAAGCCACTCCCCTGCAGGTGGGGAGCCGGGTTCGAACCGGGATCCTTATGCCGGTCCTTGTGCTTTGCGCCACCTGCGCTTAACCCGCTGCGCTACAGCCCGACTCCCAAGGCTGGGTTTTAAGACTTATTAAGAAGAGGGCTGGGTGGTGGTGTACCCGGTTAAGCACACATAGTACTAAGCACAAGGACCCATGCACAGATCTGGGTTTGAGTCCCTGGCTCCCCACCTACAGTGGAGATGCTTCACAAGTGGTGAAGCAGGTCTGCTGGTGTCTATCTTACTCTCTCCCTCTCTGTCTCCCCCTCATCTCTCCATTCCTTTCTGTACTATCCAACAGCCAGGGGGGGAAAAATGGCTGCCAGGAGCAGTGGATTCATAGTGCTGGCTCTGAGCACTAGCAAAAATCCTGGAGGGAAAAAAAATATCTTATTAAAATAAGTGCTGAAGATCAGCGAGAGAATGTTGAATTCACTTTCTTCAGCTCATCCTGGATGAAACTTGAAGGAGTCCTGTGAAGTGATATCAGCCAGAAAGAGAAGGATGAATATGGGATGATCTCACTCACAGACAGAAGTTGAGAAATAAGAACAGAAGAGAAAACGCAAAACAGAACTTGGACTGGAGTTGGTATATTGCATCAAAGTAACAACTTGGGGGTGGGTGGGGGGTGCTTTCTGGTCCTGGTGCATGATGGTGGAGGAGAACCTTGTCTGGGGGTGAGAGTGTTTTGCATAAAACTGAGAAATTAAAAAAATTATTTCTTTATTGGGGAATTAATGTTTTACATTCAACAGTAAATACAATAGTTTGTAAATGCATAACATTCCCCAGTTTCCCATTTAACAATACAACCCCCACTATGTCATTTATCATCCTTCATGGACCTGTTCCCCACCCACCCACCCCAGAGTCTTTTACTTTGGTGCAATACACCAATTCCATTTCAGGTTCTACTTGTGTTTTCTTTTCTGATCTTGTTTTTCAACTTCTGCCTGAGAGTGAGATCATCCCATATTCATCCTTCTGTTTCTGACTTATTTCACTCAACATGATTTTTTCAAGGTCCATCCAAGATCGGCTGAAAACGGTGAAGTCACCATTTTTTTTTACAGCTAAGTAGTATTCCATTGCGTATATATACCACAACTTGCTCAGCCACTCATCTGTTGTTGGACACCTGGGTTGTTTCCAGGTTTTGGCTATTACAAATTGTGCTGCCAAAAACACATGTGTACACAGATCATTTTGGAAGCATGTGTTGAGTTCCTTAGGATATATCCCCAGGAGAGGAGTTGCAGGATCATAGGGTAGGTCCATTTCTAGCCTTCTGAGAGTTCTCCAGACTGTTCTCCACAGAGGTTGGACCAATTTGCATTCCCACCAGCAGTGTAGGAGGGTTCCTTTGACCCCACACCCTCTCCAGCATTTGCTGCTATTACCTTTTCTGATTCTCACAGGAGTGAAGTGAATATCTCATTGTTGTCTTGATTTGCATTTCTCTGACAATCAGAGACTTGGAGCATTTTTTCATGTGTTTCTCGCCCTTTTGGATCTCTTCTGTGGTGAATATTCTGTCCAAGTCCTCCCCCCATTTTTGGATGGGGTTGTCTTGTTGTTGAGTCTGGCAAGCTCTTTATATATGTTGGTTATTAAACTCTTATCTGATGTATGGCATGTAAAGATCTTCTCCCATTCTGTGAGGGGTCTCTTGGTTTGGGTAGTGGTTTCTTTTGCTGTGAAGAAGCTTTTTAATTTGATGTAGTCCCATAGGGTTATACTTGCCTTAGTCTTCTTTGTAATTGAATTCGTTTCATTGAAAATTTCTTTAAAATTTATGTGGAAAAGAGTTCTGCCAATATTTTCATCCAAGTATTTGATGATTTGTGGTCTAACATCCAAGTCCTTGATCCACTTGGAATTTACTTTTGTATTTGGTGAAATACAGTGATTCAGTTTCATTCTTCTGCATGTTTCAACCCATTGTTTCCAACAGCATTTGTTGAAGAGACTGCTTTCCCCATTGAATAGTCTGGGCCCCTTTCTCAAAGATTAGATGTCCATAGGTGTGGGGCCTCATTTCTGGGCTCTCAATTCTATTCCACTGGTCAGTGTGTCTATTCATGTTCCAGTACCAAGCAGTTTTGATGACAGTGGACCTATAATATAGTTTGGGATCTGGGAGTGTGATGCCTCTGGTTCTGTTCTTTTTTCTCAAGATTGTTTTGGCAATTCTAGGTCTTTTCTGGTTCCAGATAAACATTTGTAGCATTTGTTCTATTCTCCTAAAAAATGTGGTTGGGATCTTGATGGGGATAGCATTAAATTTGTACATAGCTCTGGGTACTATATTCATTTTGATGATGTTAATTCTTCCAACCCATGAACATGGAATATCTTTCCACTTCTTTGGGACTTTTTCAATTTCTTTGAGTAGTGACTCATAATTTTCAGTATACAAGTCTTTCACTTCCTTGGTTAGATTTACTCCTAGATATTGTATTGTTTTTGTTGCTATAGTAAAAGGAATTGATTTCTGGATTTCAATTTCTTCTAACTTAGTGTTTGCATAGAGGAATGCCACTGACTTTTGAATGTTAATTTTGTAGCCTGACACCTTACTGTATTGCTTGATGATTTCCAAAAGCTTCTTGCTGGATTCTTTAGGTTTTTCTATGTATACTATCATGTCATCTGCAAATAAGGAGAGTGTGACTTCTTCTCTTCCAATCTGTATCCCTTTAATTCCTTGCTCCTGTCTGATTGCTATGGCAAGAACTTCCAATACTATGTTGAATAGTAATGGTGATAGTGGGCAGCCCTATCTAGTACCTGATCTGAGGGGAAATGCTTCCAGTTTTTCACCATTGAGTATGATGTTGGCTGTAGGTTTGCTATATATAGACTCCACTATCTTCAGGAATTTTCCATCTATTCCCATTTTCTGTAGTGTTTTGATCATAAAGGGATGTTGTATTTTGTCAAAGGCTTTCTCTGCATCTATTGATATGACCATGTGGTTTTTGGTCTTGCTTTTGTTGATGTGGTGGATCACATTGATTGATTTATGTATATTAAACCAACCTTGCATGCCTGGGATAAACCCCGCTTGGTCATGATGAACAATCTTTTTGATATACTGCTGTATCCGGTTGGCTAGAATTTTGTTCAATATTTTCACATCTATGTTCATCAGAGATATTGGTCTGTAGTTTTCTTTTTTGGTTGTGTCCCTGTCTGCTTTTGGTATCAGGGTGATGTTGGCTTCATAGAAGCTGGCAGGGAGTATTCCAGTGTCTTCAATCTTCTGGAAGATTTTTAAAAGTAGAGGTATTAGTTCTTCTTTGAAGGTTTTGTAGAATTCATTTGTAAAACCATCTGGTCCAGGAATTTTATTTTTGGGAAGATTTTTGATAACTGTTTCAATTTCATTAGCTGTGATGGGCCTGTTCATGTTATCCACTTCTTCTTTACTTAGTTTTGGAAGTTGGTAGGTATCTAGGAAATCGTCTATTTCTTTCAGGTTCTCTAGCTTGGTGGCATATAGTTGTTCATAGAAACCTCGCATGATATGTTGAATTTCTGCAGTGTCTGTTGTGATTTCTCCTCTTTCATTTACTATCCGATTTATTTGGGTCTTCTCCCTTTTTTGTTTTGTGAGTCTGGCTAAAGGTTTGTAGATTTTGTTTACTCTTTTGAAGAACCAACATTTACTTTCATTGATCTTTTGTATGGTTTTCCTATTCTCAATGTTATTTATTTCAGCCCTAACTTTAGTGATTTCTGTCCTTCTGGTTGCTTTAGGGTTCCTTTGTTGTTCTTCTTCTACGTCTTTAAGATGTGCAATCAGGCTGTTTATTTGTGCCTTTTCTTGTTTCCTAATGTGTGCTTGTATAGCTATGAACTTCCCTCTTAGGACTGCTTTAGCTGTGTCCCAAATATTTTGATAGCTTGTGTCTTCATTTTCATTGAACTCTCGAAACATTTTGATTTCTTCCTTGATTTCCTCTTTGACCCAGAAGTTGTTAAGAAGTGTACTCTTGAGCTTCCACATTTTGGCACTGTTACTAATCTTTTGTTGGTTGTTAAGTGTTAGTTTAATTCCACTGTGGTCTGAGAAGATGCTTGGGATGATTTCAATGCTCTTGAATTGGCTGATACTGTCTTTGTGGCCTAACATATGGTCTATCCTTGAGAATGACCCATGTGGATTTGAGTAAAATGTGTATTCCAGTTTCTTGGGATGAAAGACTCTGAAAATGTCCAATAGTTCTAGTCTATCTATCTTTTCATTTAGCTCCCTTATGTCTTTATTGATTTTCTTCTTGGATGATCTGTCAAGTTACGAGAGTGGGGTGTTGAAGTCCCCTACGATGATTGTGTTACTGTTAATATATTGCTGTAGCTCTTTCAGTAGAAGTTTGATATATTTAGATGGCTTCTCATTGGGTGCATAGATGTTAATAATTGTTAAGTCCTCTTGATTGACTGATCCTCTGAGCATTAAGTAGTGTCCATTCCTATCTTTTTTAATCTTATCTTTTATAAGTCTATCATATCAGATGAGAATAGCTGTTCCTGTCCTTTTTTGTGGGCCATTGGCTTGTATGATAGTTTTCCATCCTTTCACTTTAAGTCTGTGTTTGTCTTGTTGAGTTAGGTGGGTTTCCTGTAGACAGCATATTGTTGGGTTGTATTTTCTGATCCATCTTCCTACTCTGTGTCTTTTCATAGGTGAATTCAGGTCATTGACATTTATTGATGTCAAAGATTGAAGATATTTTATCACCATTCTTGTAGAGTTTTAGAGTGTTCTGATATATGTCCTGTTTATGATGGTCTGATTGTTTATAGGAGACCTTTCAGAACTTCTTTCAGGGCAGGCTTGGTGATAGTTGATTCCTTCAACTGTTGCTTGTCTGAGAAGGTTTGAATGACAGTCTAGCAGGATATAGCATTCTTGGTTGAAAGCCTTTCTCACTGAGCACTCGATAGATATCTTGCCATTCTCTTCTGGCCTGTAGTGTTTGTATGGAGAAGTCTGCTGCTAATCTTATGGGTTTTCCTTTGTAGGTGACTCTTTGTTTTTCTCTTGCAGCCTTGAGGATCCTTTCTTTATCCTTATTCCTTTCCAATCTAAGTATGATATGTCTTGGCGTCTTTAGGTCTGGGTTAATTCTGTTTGGGACCCTCTGGGCTTCTTGAATCTTTATGTCTTTGATGTCTAGACTAGAGAAGTTTTCAGCTATTATGGCCTGGAAAATGCTTTCTTCCTCTCCTTCTCTTTCTTCCTCTGGTATGCCAATAATGCGTATATTGTTTCTTTTGAAGTCATCCCATAGGACTCTGTTGTTGTTTTCAGCATCTCTTAATCTCTTTTTGAGATCTCTTACTTCTTTTTTAGTTGTCTCTAATTCATCCTCAATCTTGCTAATTCTGTCTTCAGCCTCATAGATTCTATTCTCTCTGCCCTCTACTGTTTTCTGGAGTTCATCTATTTTGTTGCCCTGCTCTGATAATGTTTTAGCTTGTTCAGCTAGTTGCATTCTTAGCTCAGCGATTTCAGCTCTCTAATAACCATGAGATAATTAGTATTTTCTTCCATATTCTCATTTGTTGTTCCTGTATTTCTGATTATAATTTTTTCAAATTCTTTACTCACTCCTGTTATTATTTCCTTAGCTAATGTTTGGATGTTGAACTCGTTATTTTGTGCTTCACCCTCTGGAGGACTTTTAGCTGGGCTCTTGTCCTGGTTCGATTATCCAATATTTCTTCTTGTTATTTTAACCATTTTATATATTATGTTATGAGTTTCCTTTATCAGTACTTTTCAAATTATTGATCACTATTTCATGGATTGACTAGTGTCTAAGTAAGTTAATTAAAGGGTTCACAGTGGTGGAAGTTAAGAGTTGTTTCATTAGTATTTAAATCTCTGAGTTGGAGCTCAGTGGCTTAAAAGCCTCTTTTTTTTTCCTTCCCTGTAGGCTATGGGAGCCTGAGGGCTTTTAAACTATCAATAGGCTTCAGCTTAATCACTGAATCCTGACCAAGAGATAAAGCAGGGTGTGGCAGAGATCATCCAGTGGTTATGCAAAGAGACTTTCACAGCCCCTCAGCTATGCCACTGAGGTATAGGTCTTCTCCTGAGTTTCCTGGTTAGATCTCTGTCCCCTGGTGTCCCTCCCTGTTGCTGCTCCAGATTCTGAGGGTAGTAGCAATGGAGACTCCGAGTTGAACTTGGTGAGTCCTCTCCTCCCTTCAGCTGTCCCCTTGTTGGTGGAGCAGACTGGAGGTGGTGTCTCAACTGATAAACTGCTGAACTGTTAGCAGTCACTTAATCTCTCCTTAGGCTCCTCTCTCCTCTCTGTCACCAGCCACATGTGTTTGTACTCACCGGTGATTTACTGGGTTCCTGTGGTCATTCTAGTCCTGTCTTGTTTCGGTCCCGGGTGGTCTCCTTTGTTATTCCTAGTTGATCCGGTAGAGGAGAGGAGAGGAGAGGAGAGGAGAGGAGAGAAAGTGATCTGCTGCTTGTAGCTCCGCCTCTGGAAGTTGAATCCAAAACTGAGAAATTTTACACAGGTATCAACAACTGTATTTACTGTAAACATTAATCCCCCTAATAAAAATATTAAAAAAGAGAGATAAGAGCTGAAGGGGCCAGATGATGTCATACCCAGCAGAGCACACACATTGTAGTGTGCAAAGATCCAGAATAAAGACCCCAGTCCCCACCTGCAAGGGAGGTAGTTTGATGAGCCATGAAGCAGTGCTCCCCTCCCTTCCCCAAATTTCTCTCTGTCTCTATCCAAAAATAATGAAGAAAAGAAAAGAAGAGGGAAGGAGAGAAAAGGAGAGAGAGAGGGGCAGAAAAGAAATAGAACTGAGCTGAGCAGAGCAGAGCTTTAGAATACTGTTCCACCCTGGGGTTCTTCCCAGAGATCACATTCTATGACATTTTATCATAATGGATCAATTAAGCCCAACTCATCCCTCCCAAAGACAGGCTTAATAATACACTTTAGAAAATACACTATGTGAGGAAAGTGTGTGCCCATAAATGTGAGTTTATTATCTACCCACCCCACCCCTGTCTTTTTCCCTCTCTCTGGGAAGCAGACCAGAATTTCCTCCCCAACGTGAGATTTTCTTTAAGCTCAAGTTATTTTTAAAAGGTAGACAAAACCCATGATATCATCCCTCTATTAATTTGCAGATGTGAGACGCTTCCTTCCCACGCTGTGTCTCAGAGAAACACACAAGAATAATAACAACCTTCGAGGGAAGATATTGCATGTCAGACAGTTGCCGAAGGCGGATATTATTTGTTCCAATGAACCTGTGCAACTGGGCCTTTTGATTCTGTGGGTGCACTGCCAGAATAGGCAATTACTGTGCTCTCAGTATTTCCTGTCTCCAAGCACCCAAGCCTTCTCTCCATTGTGGGAAGGTCATCAGGGGGAAAAAAGCCTGGCACCAATGAAATGAAAGACCCAGGTTTTTGTTGGCAGGTGAGGGCAGTGGAAAGTCACTAGTGCCACACTGGCAGACATGTCCCTGTCATGCCAAGGGACTGGGGTCCCCAGAACCTCCCCACACAGCCCTCATCATTGAAGCAAGAACACATGGCAGTTGAATCATTCCATCCAACCAGTTCAGTCTTGCATAATGGCTTCCAAGTAGGTCAAGTTTCAAGATCAAGGGATTGATTGAGTGAATGCATTATGGTGTATCTTTAGGGTATGTTTTTTATAATATTTTTTATGAGAGAGAGAGAGAGAGGCAGATTGCAGAGTCAGAGCACCAGTCTGGTATATGCATGCTGGGCATCTAACCTGGGACTTCAGGCTTGAGTGTCCAACCTTTTTTTTTTTTTAAATCAGAACACTGCTCAGTTCTGGCTTATGGTGGTGCTGGGGATTGAACCTGAGATCTCAGAGCCTCAGGCTTTTAAGGTGTTTGCATAACCATTATGCTAGCTCCCCAACCCCCCCTTTAAAATATGTATTTATTCCCTTTTGTTGCCCTTCTTGTTTTATTGTTGTAGTTAGTATTGATGTTATCGTTGGATAAGACAGAGAGAAATGGAGAGAGGAGGGGAAGACAGAGAGGGGGAGAGAAAGACAGACACCTGCAGACCTGCTTCACCGCCTGCAAATCGACCCCCCTGCAGGTGGGGAGCCAGGGGCTCAAACCAGGATCCTTAAGCCAGTCCTTGTGCTTGAGTGTCCAAACTTTTATTCACTGCATCATCTCCCAGACCACACACAGCAAAGAATATTATGCACCCATTAAGTGTCATGTTTAGGAAGAATATTTAACATAACTTGTTCTCTCTCTCTCTCTCTCTCTCTCTCTGTGTGTGTGTGTATGTATATATCTGGGCTCTTGTACATGTGCTATTTTATCACTCCCATGACAACTTTTTCTTTGTTTGTTCATATTTTACTTGTGATTAGTAGTATGATCACAGTGTCCAGTTCCATACCACACCCACCACAGTTCTGTGTCCCCACCCTCCCAGCTCACAGAGAGAACCACCAGTGTTCTTACAAGTCTTAGAAAGTGAGTTGCTACTCAGTTATCAAAAGTGGTTCAATTCAGTTTCTTCACTTCTTCTTGGATGGAACTTGAAGGAAGCATATGAAGTTAGATCAACCAGAAAGAGAAGGATTAGTATGAATATGATCTCATTCATAGACAGAAGTAAAAAAGTAAGAACAGAAGGGAAAACACAAAGCAGAACTTGGGCTGGAGTTTGTGTATTGCACCAAAGTAAAGGACTCTGGGGTGGGGTGGGGGCAGGGGGTGTTCAGGTCTTGGAATATGATTGCAGTGGACCTAGAGGGGGGTGAATTGTATTGTGGAAAACTGACAAGTGTTATATATGTGCAAACTACTGTATTTTACAGTTGATTGCCAACCATTAATCCCTCCAATAAAGAGAGAGAAAGAGGATGAGTTGCTTGCTTCTTCTTCTTCTCCTCCCACTCCCCAAATCCATGTGTATCAGTTCTCTAGATTCCACATATAAGTGAAACCTTTCATCTCTTTACTTATTTCACTAAGCACAGTCTCCTCCAGTTCCATCCATTTTGTCCCAAAGGACACAATATCATCTTTTTTGATTGTATAATAGTATTCCATCAGCTTCTGTAACCAGTCATGTGTTGATGGGGTACCATATATCATATATTAACCTAAGTGTATGTAACAGGCACATGATACATATATACCACACACACTTTATGTACAAACATGTGCCCATCCTTGTATTGATACATTCATGTAGAGGAATAAAAAAGTAATAGCAAATGGCAATTGGACTCTCACTATGAAACTCATGCTAGATCCTTTACAAAACGCAAGCCATTTAAGTTTGAAATTTGTCTTGTGTGAGACAGAGCACAAAATTTCAAGGTTATAATTTCACATCCTCACACCCTCCCCCCTCAACTAAAGTTTAGCATCCCCCATCCATAATCATCAAAGTTATCTTGAAGTCCAAGAGACAGTCTGGTTACTTTTTTTTTGTAAGTACTTGTTTCTTTTTTGCCTCCAGGTTTATTGTTGGGGCTTGGTACCTGCACTACAAATCTGAATCTAAATCCACTGCTCCTAGAGACCATTTTTTCCCCTTGTGTTGTTGCCCTCACTTTAAAAAAAAAAAAATCGTTGTTGTTATTATTATTGTTGTCATTGTTGTTGGATAGGACAGAAAGAAATGGAGAGAGGGGGGAAGACAGAGAGGGGGAGAGAAAGATAGACACCGGCAGAACTGCTTCACCACCTGTGAAGTGACTCCCCTGCAGGTGGGGAGCCGGGAGCTAGAACAGGAGAGCTATCTTTAAGCTCTCCATGTGAGCTTAACCCTCTGTGCTACTGCCAGACTCACACAAGTAGTTGTTTCTGTAGCCATTGCCCTAATTACAGAGGTCCAGGCTTGCTAGTTTTCTTTGTCTTCACTGGAGAGTAGCTTAGGGATGGCAAAAGGAAGGGAGAAGAGTAATCTTGGTCTGAAACACTATTTTTTTTTATTGAAACACTATTATTTTTTATAACACATTATTTTTTTCTTTATTGGGGGAATTAATGGTTTATAATCACAGGAAAATACAGAAGTTGGTACATATAACATTTCTTAGTTTTCAGGAGAACAATACACCCCCCCCCCCCGGGCCTCCTCTGCCATCATGTTCCAGGACCTGAACAATTTCCCTCCACCTAGAGTCTTTTGTTTTTTCTTTCTTCTTTTTCCTTCCTTTCTTCCTTCTTTCCTCCCTCTCTTCCTTCCTTCCTTCCTTCCTTCCTTCCTTCCTTCCTTCCTTCCTTCCTTCCTTCCTTCCTTCCTTCCCCCTCCCTCCCTCTCTTCCTTCCTTTCAGGGTTATTGCTAGGGTTTGGTGCCTGCAGCAGGAATCCACTGCTCCTGGAAGTCATTTGTTGCCCTTGTTGTTTATTTACCATTGTTGTTATTATTGTTGTTGTTGCCATTGCTGTCGTTGTTGTTGGATAAGACAGAGAGAAATGGAGAGAGGAGGAGAAGACAGAGAGGGGAGAGAAAGATAGACACCTGCAGACCTGCTTCACCGCCTGTGAATCGACCCCCCTGAAGGTGGGGAGCTGGCGTTCGAACAAGGATCCTTATGCCAGTCCTTGGCTTTTGGGCTTTGCACCATGTGTGCTTAACCTGCTGCGCTACCACCCGGTCCCCATCTTTTTTCTTTTTCTGTGCCTCCAGGGTTACTGCTGGGGCTCGGTGCTTACATTATGAATCTAGTGCTCCTGGGGGCCATTTTTTCAATTTTTTGAATAAGACAGAAAGAAATAGAGAGAGGAGGGGAAGATACAATTATTATACTATGTATAGTCAGACATATTGCTTTATTAAAATCATTCTATTATCTTTCTCAAAATTATTGTGAAATAATGCAAATAAACATTCCAATATTAATAGTGAGTTGAGTTTTGACAGAATTGTGCTGTCATATTTTCTTTATGCTCATTTATGGTACCGAAATATTGGAAGCCAAATATATATATATATATATATTTTTTTTTCTTTTTTTATTTAAGAAAGGATTAATTAACAAAACCATAGGGTAGGAGGGGTACAACTCCACACAATTCCCACCGCCCAATCTCCATATCCCACACCAAATATATATATTTTTTTATTAAGAAAGATACATATTAAAAAAAAAGTGGTCTGGGAGGTGGCACAGTGAGTAAAGCATTGAGGTCCCAAGTTCAATGCCTGGCAGCATATGTACCAGAGTGATGTCTAGTTCTTTCTCTCTCCTCCTATCTTTCTCATTAATAAATAAATAAATTCTAAAAAAAAGAAAGACATAAAAATCAATATATCGAGGCCAATAATTTCAGTATTGGTGACAAGAAAAAAAGTTACTAACAATAAGTGAGATGAGATAGCTTTCTAAAAGAGGAATTCTCAACCATATTAAAATTTTTTTATTTTTTAAATTTTTTTATTGTCAGCAGTATCATTGCTGGGGCTTGGAGAAGTCACTATGAATCCATCACTCTTGGTGGCCATTTTTTCCTCCTCCTTCCCTCCCTCCCTCCCCCTCTGCTCCTTCCCTTCCTCCTAGTTGCCTGCATCTTTCTCTTCCATCTTTCTTTCTTTCTCTTTCTTTCTCTCTCCTCCTTTCTTCCTTTCTCTCTCTCTCTCTCTCTCTCTCTCTCTCTTTCTCTCTCTCTCTCTTTTCTCTAAGAAATGTCCATTCTTATCTTCACAGTCCCAACAACCACATATGGAGAAGCTTATTTAGAATACATACCTTTTTGAGGTTAATACCAGAACTCACAGTGTACACTCAATGGAATTAAACACCCACTATGCTTTTACAAAAAATAATAATATATTTCTTTTTTAGTATTCCATTCACTTTATTTTAATGGAGCTACAAAGAGAAAGGTAGAGAAATAGGAAAAGATGATAGACAGATAGATAGGTAGAGAGACAGAGAAATAGACCAAACCCAGAGCACTGCTCAGCTCTGGTTGGTGGTGCTGGGGATTGAACTTGGGACCTCAGAGTCTCAGGCATGAAAGGCTTTTGCAGAACCACTGTGCTGCCTTTTCAGCTCCACACACTTTTCTTATTGGATGAAAAGCAATATGAAAGAAAGCAGGTTATTTACAGAGTCCAGGTAAGTCAAAAGACTGGTTCAAGTTCACATAGTCCATAGCAAGCAGATCCTTGTCATAGATGTCACTGCAAAAAGTGTCATGAAAGTGGCTCAACCTACCCTTTGGAGCATTTATTTTGGTTCCTGAATCAAGAAATAGAATCAAATCTCAAATAACAAATGACACTTAAGAAACCCAAGCACACACACGAAGTTGCCTCTTGTATTAAAAAAAAAAAAAACTTTTGGAAGACAAGACTAACTATTGTGTGGTTAAAGAGAGAGAGAGATAGAGAGAGAGAGAAAGGAACAATAAGTGTATTTATAGTAATGGGTGAAAAGGCCAATAAGAATTATATTCAATAAGGATGACACAATTAACTATTCCTGTTTTTGTTTTGGAGTCACTGGACATTATGTACTTCCAGAATAAAGAGCAAGGAAAACTTGGACACAAAGCCTTTCCCTCTGAAGGGTGGAGGAGGAAGAAGGTGCCCCCTCTTCTTTTAATTTCTTGAGAGGCGAGGGAAACTTGCCATAATTAAGGAGAACTTTGTACACAGAAGTAGAGTGAGGAATAAGAGCTCTGTGTTAATTGTTCCCCATTTGCACTATCCTTATAAGACCCAGCTCAAGTAACCATGACTAGGAGATTCTAAAGATCATCTTTTTTAAAAAAAATGTTATTAGTGATTAACAAGGCCATAGGATAAGAGGGGTCACAATTTCACACAATTCCCACCACCAGAATTCTGTATTCCATCCCCTCCCTGGAAAGCTTTCCTATTCTTTATCCCTCTGGGAGTATGGACCCAGGATCATTATGGGGTGTAGAAGGTGGAAGGTCTGGCTTCTGTAATTGATTCTCCACTGGACATGGGTGTTGGCAGGTCAATCCATATCCCCAGCCTGTTTCTATCTTTCCCTAGTGGGGCAAGGCTCTGGGGAGGTGGAGTTCCAAGACCCATTGGTGAGGTCGTCTGCCCAGAGAAGTCAGGTTGATGTCATGGAAGCATCTGCAACTTGGTGGCTAAAAAATAGTAAGATATAAAATAGAACAAATTGTTTAATAATTAGGAACTTAAAGGTAAGAATATTGCACATATGATTGAACGTCTTTCTATTGGAAGAAGCTAGGAAGTCTGTTATAGGTATATTTCTTTTTTTATATTTATTTATTTTCCCTGTTGTTGCCCTTGTTGTTTTATTGTTGTAGTTATTATTGTTGTTCTTGATGTCATCATTGTTGGATAGGACAGAGAGAAATGGAGAGAGGAGGGGAAGACAGAGAGGGGGAGAGAAAGATAGACACCTGCAGACCTGCTTCGCCGCCTGTGAAGCGACTCCCCTGCAGATGGGGAGCCAGGGGCTTGAACTGGGATCCTTATGCCAGTCCTTGCGCTTTGTGCCATGTGCGCTTAACCCGCTGCACCACCACCTGACTCCCCTAGGTATATTTCAAGGGGCCCAGGACTTTACTAATCTTTGCCTGAGCCTGACAGCTAACATGTAGGTAGCCTGAAAGATGGTGTCAGAGTTGGGAATAGGACTAGAAAACTGGATCAGCCTGGGTCCATGCTCCCAGAGAGATAAAGACTAGGAAAGCTTTCAAGGGAGGGGATGGGATATAGAACCCTGGTAGTGGGAATTGAGTGGAATTGTACTCCTCCTATCCTTTGGTCTTGTTAATATTTTTTATTTTATAAATAAATAAAAAATCTTTTTCTAAGGGCCAGGTGGTGGCACACCTCATTGAGCACACACATTATAGTGCACAAGAACCCGGGTTTAAGCTTCTGCAGGAGGGAAGCTTCATGAGTGGTGAAGCAGTGCTGTAGTTGCCTCTCAGTCTCTCTCCCTCTCTATCTTCCCCCTTCCTCTTAATTTCTGGTTGTCTCTGTCAAATGAATAAAGATAATAAAAAGATAAATTAATTAAAAATATTTTTTTAAAAAAAGAAAGCTGGATCAGGGTAGGGAGTAGCTCCCAAATATGTGAACAGTATATAAATACCATCCATCTGATTCAGGGCCCATGTCTATTCATATTTAGCACAGGAGCCTGTGTAACCTCTGCATCCTGTCACTCTGAGCTGGTTTTCCATAGTCATAGCTAGGAACCTTTTCTGGTATGTGGCAAGGAACCTAAGACCTTCACTCTTTCTTTCTTTAAAAAATATTTTTATTGGAGGCTGGGTGATGGTGCACCCAGTTAAGCACACATAATACAAAGTGCAAGGTCCCGCATAAGGATCTGAGTCCCAGCCCTCAGCTCCCCACCTGCAGGGGGGAATCTTCATGAGTGGTGAAGCAGGTCTGCAGGTATCTCTCTGTTTCTCTCCCTCTCTATCTTCTGTCCTATCCAATAAAATGGAAAAAAATAGCCTCCAGGAGCAGTGGGAAAAAATTAGATAGAGACAGAGAGAAATCAAGAGAGAAAGAGAAGACAGAGGAAGAGAGAGACACTCCCCCCCCCCCCCCCCGTGCAAATGGGGACTGGGGGCTTGGACCTAGGTCCTTGTGCATTGTAATGTGTGTACTTAACCAGGAGTGTCAGCACCAAGCCCCAAGTCTTTCTGTGAAGTGAGGTTGGTTTAGAGGCAACTACTCCTAGCAGCTACATGGAGCCACATGGGGGTGGGGGGGTGGTCACTGAGTATCAGCTGCTGTCACCCTTCCTGAGCTCAGAAGGGGGTATGCAACATGTACTGATCTCTACATTGAGTTCAACGTGCTTTCAGCCCCAGTGTGGGAAAGGGGTCTCTTGAGGGAATAGGATTTTGTCTGTGAATTCTTTCCTCTGGTCTGCCTCTCATCTGACATTCTGGGCTGGGTTTGTCTCCTCACATGACAGGACACAGACAGGACCCTGTCAGCAGAATATCCTGGGCCATTGCTGAGGCAAAAATGAGAGAGGTCCTTGAAGGGTGTTGGGAGTCATGTGTCTGATAGAACAACAAATCAGTCACTCCAAGAACAGCCGTTTTGAGAAGGAAAAATGCGAAGAAACAAAAGATGGTTCTGGAAAGTCAACAAAATAAAGCTATTTTTTTTTCCTCCTCCCAAAACCAGACTAAGAGGATTTCCAGGCTTCTGGTTTGCGGAGAATTAATACCAGCTGAATTTAGGTGGAGATTAGGTTCTGGGGGTTCTGACCCCCCCATGTCTATGTTAACTGTTTCTTTTTAAAAAAAATTAAAATTATATTTATTTATTGAATAGAGATAGAGAGAAATCTAGAGGGGAGGGAGTGATAGAGAGAAACAGAGACAGAGAGATACCTGCAACCCAGCTTCACCACTTGCAAAGCTTTCCCTTTGCAGGTGAGGACCAGTGGCTTGAACCTGGGTCCTTGTGCACTTTAACATCTGTGCTCAGCCAGGTGCACCACTACCCAGCCCCTGTTAATTGTTTCTGATGTGCAGTTTGAATGGAGAGGCATTGGTTAGTTTCATTTGGCTCAGAGCAACAGGAAGTGGTCAACACATGGACTCTTGGGAAGATACTGTTGTTGGAATTGTCTGAAAGCATCCTTTGGCTGAATTCTTGGCCTCACCTCAGAGGCAAAGGTGTGTGTGTGTGTGTGTGTGTGTGTATGTGTGTGTGTGTGTATTGCAATGGCATCTGTGGTGCCAAAGGATTAATCTCAGAACTTCATGTACTCTAGAATTTTTCTCTTTCCCCATGCAAATCCCCTTCATCTTTTTTCAAAGATTTATTCATTTACTGTTTTTAATAGAGAGAAGATATAGGAAGGAAAAGGGGAGAGCAAAGAAGGGAGGTGGAGAGAGGGGAGGGGGAAGAGAGAGAGAGAAAGTTGGAATCAGAGCATCACTCTGGTACATGTAATGCCGGGCACTGAACTTGGGACCTCAGGCCTGAGAGTCTGACATTATATCCACTGTGCCACCTCCTGGGTTGCAAATATGTTTAATTTTAGTGACAACATGTTTATGTTTTCATTTGCTAATTAATTTCTTTTAAATCTTTCATTTGTTATCTTCTCTTTCTCTCCTTCTCCTCCTCCTCCTCCTCCTCCTCCTTCTTCTTTTTCTTCTTCTTCTTCTTCTTCTTCTTTTTGCCTCTGGGGTTATCACTGGGGCTCAGTGCCTGCACTATGAATCCACTGCTCCTGGCAGTCATCTGTTTTCCATGGTTGTTGTTGCTGTTATTGTTGTTGTTATTGTTGCTGTTATTGTTGGATAGGACAGAGAGAATTGATAGAGAAGGGAAGACAGAGAGGGAGAAAGATAGACATCTGTAGACTTGCTTCACCACTTTTGAAGTGACCCCTCCCCCCCCATAGGCAGGGAACTGGGGACAGAGGGGCAGAGAGAGACCACATCATTGAACCTTCCTTCAGTACTGTGGGGACTGGTCTCAAACCTTGGTCATGCACAAAGCAAAGCGGCACATATCCAAGAGAGTTTTTTAGTCGGCCTAAGTTGTACCTTTCTAAGCACTACTGAAAATGAGTAGGTTTACTTTCTTTTCTCTTCTTGTTTGTTTGTTTCTTTTTTGCCACCAGGAGCACAGATAGAAATTGAGAGGAGAGGAGAAGATAGAGAAAAAGACAGACACTTGTAGCCCTGCTTCACTTCTCCTGAAGCTTCCTGCCCTGCATGTGGGGACTAGAGGACTTGAACCTGAGTCTTCACTTATAATAATATGTGCATTAAGTTGGATTTGCCATCACCTGACCCCTGTAGACCTTCTTTTTTTTTTTTTTAATTTTTTATTTAAGAAAGGATTAATGAACAAAAACATAAGGTAGGAGGGGTACAACTCCACACAATTCCCACCACCCAATCCCCATAACCCACCCCCTCCCATGGTAGCTTTCCCATTCTCTAGCCCTCTGGGAGCATGGACCCAGGGTCGTTGAGGGTTGCAGAAGGTAGAGGGTCTGGCTTCTGTAATTGCTTCCCCGCTGAACATGGGTGTTGACTGGTCGGTCCATACTCCCAGTCTGCCTCTCTCTTTCCCTAGTAAGGTGTGTCTCTGGGGAAGCTGAGCTCCAGGACACATTGGTGGGGTCTTCAATCCAGGGAAGCCTAGCCAGCATCCTGGTGGCATCTGGAACCTGGTGATTGAAAAGAGAGTTAACATACAAAGCCAAACAATTTGTTGAGCAATCATGGATCCCAAGCTTGGAATAGTGGAGAGGAAGTGTTAGGGAGGTACTCACTGCAAACTCTAGTGTAATCCTGCTTTCAGGTATATATTTTGCAGTAGTTTATGGATACGTGTGCACATACGCTCTCTCTCACAGAAACTGGTGTATGTCTAGGTTATGGGACTTTGTTAGAAAGTGAACTACCTGAGATGAAATTAGAGTGTACTATAAAAGGAAAGGTCTCACCCGAGTAATGAAGCTGAAGGGTTGTCATTCCACACGTGAAGTCTCTGGATACACTCTGAGGTGAAGCATGTTGAGATGGCAATCGTTGCTTTGGTTAGGTTGTGATCGGCGGATGCAATATTATTTGGTTTGGATTGGGAGATGCATACGGGAAAGTGAGCCCTATCCAAGGGTGCCAAGACTGGGGGAAGTAGGGGCTCTATAGTGAAGATGTGAGGTTCCTGCTGTCTTAGGGTTCAAAAAGACAATCAATAGTTAATATTATCATCACATTATTTGTTAATTGGATTAACTTTGAAAATTCCCTTTGTTATGGTTTGCTGTACAGTACCCAGTATCTTGTATATAGCTGTGCTATTGGAAGCTTCTAATCTACTTGGTCTAGGCTTTTGAGAGAGTCCGCATATCAAATACGTAGCCTATCTATTAAAAAGATTCAGTTTGTCTTTTGAGAACCTTTGAGACATACAATTGATTTCCCCCTCTCATATTAATTAACTATTGATTTATATGTCTACATTTTGCTAGGAGTGTACATAAACACCATTCCCATCACCAAAGGACCGTGACCCATCCCTCCCGCCCACTCCCACCCCCCACTGGCCCAGGAAGCTACATGTCTACCCCTCACCACTGGGTTTTTACTTTGGTGCCCTACTTACAATTTGATCAGGTCCTGCTTTTAGTTTCCCTTTCAGATCTTCTAAGTCAGCTTCTGTTGATGAGTGGGATCATCCCATACTCATCTTTAACTGAGTCTTCACTTATAATAATATGTGCATTAAGTTGGATTTGCCATCACCTGACCCCTGTAGACCTTCTTTTAAAAAATATTTATTTATTCCCTTTTGTTGCCCCGTTGTTTTATTATTGTAGTTATTGTTGTTATTGATGTCGTCATCGTTGGATAGGACAGAGAGAAATGGAGAGAGGAGGGGAAGACAGAGAGGGGGGAAAGAAAGATAGACACCTGCAGACCTGCTTCACCACCTGTGAATCGACTCCCGTGCAGGTGGGGAGCTGGGGGCTCGAACCAGGATCCTTAGGCTGGTCCTTGCACTTCACACCATGTGCACTTAACCTGCTGTGCTACCACACGACTCCCCCTGTACCCCTTTTATATACATAGTTAGAGCTCCATATTCTCTGCGTGGACAGATGAAGTTCTGAATCCCTGTCTTAGGACTTTGGTTTCCCCAGATGATGATGACAATGATGATGATATTGGCTCCAGGTTTATCTCTACAGCTTGGTGCCTGCACACCTCCCCTGTTACCTGTGACCTCTACGATCTTCCTTTTATATATATAGAAGGTGAAAGCCAGAGAGAAATAGAAAAGAGAAAGAGAGAGACACCTGTGACACTGCTGCACTCCTGTGGGTGGGGACCAGGGGCTTGAATCCGGGTCCTTGCGCATGGCAACATGTGAACTCAACAGGGTACATGCACCACCACCCAGCCCTTCCCCAGATGTTCTTTGCAGAACTCAGACCAGTACTGCTGCCCAGGGCTGGGAGGTAGAAAGGGACATGGGGAGGGGGGTAATTGCAGTTTGTAGTTATCAGAAAGGGGTTTGGGCGGAGGCCAATTTTTGAGACATTAAGAGAACCAATTAGAAACAAAAACAACAGTGGGGTTGCAGGGGGGCAGCGGTAGCACAATGGGTTAAGCGCACATGGTGCAAAGTGCAAGGAACGATAAAAAGATCTCGGTTGGAGCCCAGCTCCCCACCTATAGGGGGGGTTGCTTCACAGGTGGTGAAGCAGGCTGCAGGTGTCTCTCTTCCCTTCTCCCTCTCTCCCCCTTCCTCTCAATTGCTGACTGTCTCTATCCAATAAATAAATAAATAAATAAAATTTTAAAAAGATATATCTTTCGGGTGGTAGCACAGCGGGCTACACACACATGGCGTGAAGCGCAACGACCAGCACAAGGATCCTGGTTTGAGCCCCTGGCTCCCCACCTGCAGGGGGGTCACTTCACAGGTGGTGAAGCAGGTCTGTAGGTGTCTGTCTTTCTCTCCCCCTCTGTCTTTCCTCCTCTCTCCATTTCTCTCTGTCCTATCCAACAACAAGGGCAACAGAAAGGGAAAAATTAGCCTCCAGGAGCAGTGGATTTGTAGGGCAGGCACCCAGCCCCAGTGATAACCCTGGAGGCAACAAAAAAAGAAAAGAAAGAAAGAAAGAGACAGAGAAAGAAAGAAAGAAATGTTTCATTGATTGATAGTGACTGTGCTCAGCCTAGACTTTTCCATCTTATGTCAGCGTCAGTGAGATGATGAGAAACTTTGTGGTCAAAGGAAATCCGTGGGCATCACTCATGTGGAGGTTGACAAACACCACCTGCTTTACCACTCATGAAACACTTCCCCCTGCAGAGGAGAGTGAGGGCTTGAACCCTTGCACACTGTAGTGCTCTCTACTGGGTGTTTCACTGCCTTAGCGAGGAATCATATCATTGCAAGACTGGCCAGCTCCTCATGGGGCGCGAGCGCTTCCACACTACGATCATCATCTCTAGCATTATGCTATTCCACTGCAGAATACTGTGCCCCAGTATGGTTCCGTAGCCCTCATGTCCACTTGGTCGATTCCAAATTATATTCCTCCATGAGGATAATTTCTGGAACCATCCGTTCCACCCCGGTTCCATGGCTGCCAGTTCTTAGCAACATCGCCCTGCCAGATATTCATCGGGATGCGGCATCATCTAAGTTCATTTCCCACGTCTACGCTCGACCGGACCTGCCAATATACGCGGATATCTTCGCCCACCCTGTCCAACGCTTGACGTCTCGTCATCCAGTCTGGTCTCCTACGCTTACACTGAACTTCTCTGTTCCAGACTCTTGGAAACAGAGTTGGCAGTCAGCTGAGGTAAAGAACAAACACCTCATCACAGACCCCTGCGAGCGTCAACCCGGCTTTGACCTAGCACGTTATGATTGGGCCCTCCTCAATCGGTATCGAACAGGCCATGGCCGGTGCACCGCTATGTTCCATCGCTGGTGAGCCAGAGACGACCCGAACTGCCCCTGTGGCTACAGACAGACTATGACCCACATAGTCAACGACTGCCACCTCTCCAGATTCAAAGGAGGTCTCGAAACTTTACATCAGGCTCAACCTGACGCTGTTGACTGGCTACGGAAGAAGGGCAAACGCTAGAAGAAGAGGCAGAGTGTTGTCCTGCCTGTGATTGGGAAGTGACTAGAGAGCTGTGGAAAAACACCCACTGGGGCTGTATGTGTTTCCATCTGTTGTAGTCACAAGCAACATAAATACAATGGCTTCAAATAGTGCAAACACATTCTTTGATAGCTCTGTGGGGTAGCAGTCTGACAGGCTTCTCTCAAGCCTCAGATCAAGGTGGCTCCAGGAACAGGTTCTTTTGTGACATCTCTTGGACTGAACCTGTTTGCTTGTCTGGTCTGGCTTCTAGAATCCTCCACTCCACCACCATCCTTTCCATCTTTAAAGCTGGTGACTTGGATCTTTTTAAACATTCTTCCCTTGTCATCTCTCCTTCCCTTACGTGAAGAGATTTTCTTTGTTGTTTTAAGATTTATTTTGGGAGTCGGGCTGTAGTGCAGTGTGTCGTATGCGTTACATTGGTTTGTTCTAGCCCTCCCCAAACCAAGAGAATTGGATCAGTCCAATTAATTTCGCGGGCCTGCTTGGCCCCGCCCCAAGGAACCCTGAGGGAGGGTTCCTGAGTTCATGAGTTGGAGAGTGTCTGAGTTCGAGAGGAAGGGAGAGGGTTCCTGAGTTCGAGAGTGCCAGAGTTAGCCAGAGTTCGAGAGTGACAGAGTTCCTGAGTTCGAGAGTTTCAGGGTTACAGAGTAAGAGAGAGTTCCACAGTGGAAGAGTTTCAGAGGGTTCCCCAGTATGAGAGTTCCAGAGTTCCAGAGTTGGAGAGTTCCTGAGTTCCAGAGTAAAAGAGAGAGTGCTTGCGCCGCCGCAAAGAGACAGCAGAGTTCTGTTTGGTGATTAGTTTGTCTTAGTTTATGAATCGTTGTTCCTGAATAAAGAAATACAGCTTCCCTGCCCAGCCACTGTCTCCGCGTCTCTGTTCACCACCATGAAGCTAGCCCGGCCAGCCAGAGCCTTCCCGAATTTTAAGCACAGGTGGCGCAAAGCACAAGGACCGGCATAAGGATCCCGGTTCAAACCCCAGCTCCCCACCTGCAGGGGAGTCGCTTCACAGGTGGTGAAGCAGGTCTGCAGGTATCTATCTTTCTCTCCCCCTCTGTCTTCCCCTCCTCTCTCCATTTCTCTCTGTCCTATCCAACAACGACGACAACAACAATAATAACTACAACAATAAAACAACAAGGGCAACAAAAGGGAATAAATAAAATAAATATTTTTTTAAAAAAGATTTATTTTCTTTGTTCCACATGAGATGATATTATATGAGAGAAGGGAGAAAAAGAGACAGAGAAAAGAGAGAAGAGAGAGACAGTAGAGAGAAGAGAAAGGGAAGAGAGAGAGACAGGGAGAGAGAGAAGAGAGAAAAGAGAAGACAAAGAGAAAAGAAAGAAAAGGGAGAAAAGAGAAAAGAGAACAGAGAACAGAGACAGGGAAAGAGAGAGAAGAGAGACAGGGAGAGAGAGAGAGGAAAGAGAGAGATAAGAGAGAGAGAGAGAACCAGACCAGTGTATGTGGTGCCAGGGATCAAATGGGGGCACCTCAGACTTGCCAGTCTTCAGAGTCTGAGCCCACAGAGTCACCTCCCAGAAGACCTCCCTTCCCAAAGTCCTTAACCTTGAACATGTCTACCCAATTCCTTTCCCCACTCAGGTATTTTCCATAGGCTCTAGTGATTACAAATCTCAAAGGATTATTCTGCTTATCAGAGAGATCAAAAAATTTTTAGGACCAGGTGACCTTGGAAACAGGAGATGGAGTGTGGGCTTGGAGAGGACAGGGAATTAATTTGCCCATGTGGTATTCCTGTTCCTTTATAAATCATACATTGGTGGGGCTGGATGGTGACACACCTGGTAAAACACACATATTGCAGTGCACAAAGACCAGGGTTCAAGTCCCCAGTCCCCACCTGCAGGTTTGTGTGTGTGTGGTGTTCACAAGTAGCTAAGTTGTGTTGCAGGTTTCTCCCTTCCCTCCTAATTTCCCTATCTAAAATAAATACAATTCTAAAACTTAAAATCAATCAGTCAAATGGGGAAAAGTTATCTGAGTTACAGTTAGAGAAGAATATTTTGCAAAAGCAACAATAACAACAACAACAACAACAAAAATACCAAAATAGACCTTGAAAAGAGAGAGAGAGAGAGACAGAGAGAGAGAGAGAGAGAGAGAGAGAGATCTGCCCTCGGAATGTTAACAAGCCACTGACCAAGCCTATCCACAAACCAAGACAGACATGACAGAGTAATGATGTTCAAAAGGATTTATTCACACAAGCACACACACAGATACAGGGCAACTCAGCCTCTCCAAGAAGGCTAAGGGTTCACTAGCTGGGATGGCTTCATGGTCTAGGAATGCTCAAAGACTTATTCACGTAAGCACATAGAAGAGCCATTTTTAGAAACATATACATGTAAAGACACCAAAACTGACACACACACACACACATACCCCTCAGGAACATTGAGGGGTCCCCTCCCTCATGCCAGAGTGCCAAAAGAGAGGATCACCTGTGAACACAACAAGTTAAGACGAGAGTCTCTCTGGGAACCCACCAAGCCACAGGCAAGTGCAAACACGTGTGGCTCTTGGACACATGAGGGGCTTAAGGAGAGATTCCTGGGACTAAAAGTCCATACCTACTCGGGAACAGCTGGTACCAGTCTGACAATTGAAATACCACCTCTGGTCTGAGTCTTATCAACAAAGACTGTTGAGGGGAGGAGAACTTAAGCCTCGACAAGTTACAGCTGTGGGTCTCCACCCACTGCTGTTACCCCTCAAACAGCAAGGAAACCCTATTCTGAAAAGTGGGGGGGGGGGTCAGCGGGGGCGGAGAACTGGCCGGATGACTCAGGAGAAAATCTCCACTCATGGTGGTCAGGCCTATTCACGTCATTCTCTTGATAAATTAGAAAAAATGTGAGTAATTTCCTCAGAAATCAGAATTTATTCAACAACAGAGGGCCACAGACTGCCGCTCAGCTCAGCTCCATCTGGAGGTGAGGGTGGGATTAGGCCCAGTTCTTTGGACCCTGGGGACATAGGATTTGCTTTGCATGATCACTGTGCTATTTATCCCCCACCCTGTTATATCCCTTGGTCACCAGTGAGTGATTAAGCTAAACAATCTACTTATAGTTATAAAGGCCTCCTGTTCCCATAGCCTACAGGGAAGGTAAAGAAGATAAGAGGGGTTAACAGCCACTGGGCTTCACCTCAGGGATTGAGATGACATTAACACAACTGTTAATTTCCAAAACTGAAAAGAGAGAGAGAGAGAGAGAGAGAGAGAGAGAGAGAGAATGGAAAAAGCTAGTAGGTCTATTTTAGGTATATTCCAATAGACCCATTTTTGCCTTTAGGTTCATGATTAATCAACAATTTGTTCGGCGTTATATCTTAACTTTTTTCAGCCACCAGGTTCCAGATGATACCATGATGACAACCTGACTTCCCTGGGCAGACGATCCCACCAATGTGTCCTAGAGCCCCACTTCCCCAGATCCCTGCCCCACTAGGGAAGGAGAGAGACAGGCTGGGAGTATGGATTGACCTGTCAATGCCCATGTTCAGCAGGGAAGCAATTACAGAAGCCAGACCTTCCACCTTCTGCACCCCATAATGACCTTGGGCCTAGCTCCCAAAGTGATAAAGAATAGGGAAGCTATCAGGGGAGGGGATTGGGTATGGAATTCTGGGGGTGGGAATTGTATGAAGTTATATCCATCTTATCCTGTTAATATTTCCAATTTATAAACAAAAAATTAAAAAAGAGAGAGAATAGGCAGGGGGTAGATAGCTCTCAGGAGAAGAAACCCAGAAAACACATACTTCCTGTCTTCCTTAAAAGGAAGTTGAACCATCACATTTTTTTTTTCTTCAGTAGCTTGTAGCTTACAGAGATAAAGGTGGTATTAAGCACTCTTTAAGGTAATTCCTAGGAGAAGTAAAAGTGTCATGTTTTTCCTCCCAGTCACTGACAGAGATGAAAACAAGCATTCTCATGCATCAGGAGGCAAAGTAGAAAAGACTCGCTAACAGGATATAAAGAGAAGGCATGAAATAAGGTGTCAGAATCTGGAGAGAGTGAAGTTACAGCAATTACCATAACCAATGGAGAGCCCTGCTAAGTAGGAAGCAGAGCAGCTCCGACTCTTTGGCAAGACTTTTGCTTAAAGAATTGTGCTTATGAGGTAAGTAGAAGAAAGAAAATTGATTCTAAAAGTCCAGAAAACTATTATTTAAAACAGAGCAGGTGACGGTCAGGGTAGGAATAGATAGGATAGTATAATATTTATGGAAAAACTTGCTGACTATGATAAGCAGTCGTCATGACGTTTTAAGATTATTCCAAGTTGTAGCTGGGTGGGGATGCATCTGGTTGAGTGCACAGAGGATCATATGAAAGGACCTGAGTTCAAGCCCCAGGTTCCCAAGTGCAGGGGGGGTGTTTCCCAAGTCGTGGAACAGTGCTGCAGGTGTCTCTCTTCCTTTCTCCCCCCTACTCTCTCTCCTCTTACCCTCTCAATTTCTCTCTATTTTATCAAGTAAAAATAAAAGAGGGGACTGGACAGTGGTACACTTGGTTGAACATACACATGACCACACCCAAGGACCGGGTTCTAGCCCCCTGCAGGTGGGAAGCTCCACGAGTGGTGAAGCAGGGCTGCAGGTATCTCTCTGTCTCTCTCCCTCTCTATTCCCCCCCCTTAATTCCTCCCTGTCCCATCAAAGAAAATGGGAAGAAGACAGAAAAAGGAAGTAAAATGGTCACCAGGAATGGTGATTTCATAGTGCTGGCACCAGTAATAACCCTGGTGGCAAAAAAACAAAGAAACAAGCAAACAAACAAATCAATAAGAAAAATGGCCACTGGGAACAGAGGGTTTGTTGAGCTGACACCAAGCTTTGGCAAAAACCCTGGTGATAAATAATAATAATAATAATAATAATAATGAATGGTTATCCAAGCTATCTTCTTTTTAAAATTGTTTTCTTTTTTCTTTTGTTATTAATTATATTTTTGTTTATTATTTATTAGATAGAGACAGAGAGAAATCAAGGGGGAAGGGACAGGTAGGGAGAGAGACAGAGAGATACCTGCAGCCCTGCTTTCCCACTTGCAGATAGGGATCAGGGGCTTGGACCCAGGTCCTTGTAGGCTCAACCAGGTGTGCCACCACCACCAGACCCTGAAGCTGTCCTCTTTGAATCAATATAATAAGCATAATATAATTCGTTAGACATAAAACGTTGAGTCGATGTAGCGAGAGTTGAAAGTTTTCAGAATTAACCTTGGGTTTAAAGGACAGTGAAAGTGAATGAGGTGGGATAAGTGATATTTTCAAACTCTTATTTCCCTCACAATGTTCCTCTTTTCTTTCTGCTCATGGGCCATTTCTAGACATTTCTGTTTGAAGTGCACTGAAATACATACAGCAATTCAAAAAGCAATTCAGCAAATGAGAAATTGATAGTACAATGTACAATTTATAGACACTTAAATTTGAACAAACATTTCATTAAATAACAATTGCTTCAAAAAAAAAACACCAAAAATCTCCAGACTGAAATAACCAATTATTCAGAAATAATGAGACGCCTTTATAACTCAAAACATTGTGGGAGACATACATTTATAACGAGGTCAAAGTTGAACTGCAAAACAGGTCCTTAATTTGAAATGTTGTCTGATTAATTAAAAGGTTAAAACAATGAACCAGTTGGGCTAACAAAAATTGAAAAGAGAAAAATAGCTACAATGCCTATAAAATAATCAGTGATATTGAATTAATAGTTACAATGCCTATAAAATGATCAGTGATATTGAACATGATAAAACTGAGCAAGAAATTCATTTATTTATTAATGAGAGGGAAGGAGTGAGAGAGAGTGAGAATGGGAGAGAAAATGAGAGAGAGAACGAGAGATTAGAGTATCACTCTGGGATGTGTATTTCTGGATTCAAACTAAGGACCCTATACTTGTGAGTCCAACACTAGGCTTGCTTTAAAAATTTTCATTTATTTATTAATGAAAGAGAAATAGAGAATGAGAGTGATATAGATAGGGAGTCCAAAGCCCTGCTCAGCTCTGGGTGATGGTGGTGCTGGAGATTGAACCTGGGGCCTCAGGGCCTCAGGCATGAGAATCTTTTGCAGAACCATGATGCTGTCTCCCGAGCTCTGTTTTTTTTTCTCTCTTTCTCTAAGGACTAATGGAGTAAGAAAACCCTTGGTTACTCTCCAGAAATAAAAGCCAGCTATAACTGGAAGATAAAAGGGATTTGGGGGTGGGATGGTGGCACACTGGGTTAAGCACACACAAGACAAAATGCAAGGACTCATATAAGGATCCAGGTTCGAACCCCCAGCTCCCCACTGCAGGGGGTGGGGGTTGTCACTTCACAAGCAGAAGCAAGTCTTCAGGTCTTCTCTCTCTCTCTCTCTTTCCTTTCTCAATTTTTCTCTGTTCTATCTAATAAAAATGGAAATAATGGCTACAGGAGCAGTGGATTTATAGTGCAGGCACCCAGCCCCAGCGATAACCCTGGAAGCAAAAAAGTGGGGGGGTGTTGAACAAACTAAAAATAAGAGACAGTATAAACTTGCAAGCAAATATCAAAGCCCTTAGAAGTTATATATAATTGTGTTCCATTGGCCATAGGCGCTCTGTTTGAATAGGCTTGTGTGCACACTCACACCTTGACGTCATGTTCAATATCACTGAGCAAGCTGGGACTGGATGCTCCAGTGTTGAGGAACATGCAATGTGTTTCTTAGTCTTCTAGACTCAGCATTCACCCCTCTCTGCGCACTCTTTCCTAACACAGTTGCTCTCCCAGCCCCACTGGGAAGGGGACCAACACCCTAAGAGGCAGAGAAATCAGCAACGGCTTCTCCAGAAGCACTAATAGAACAATTTGGAGGAGTCACTTTATGCTGATGAGCAGCATAAAGAGGCAGAAATTGAAAGGGGAGGAAGGTAAAAAGGAGAAGAAAGAGAGAAAGAGAGGCAGAGGAGAGAAAGAGAGGGAGAGAGACAACAGTAGGGGCCAGGTGGTGGCGCACCTGGTTGAGCGCACATGTTACAATGTGCAAGGAGCCTGGTTCCAGCCCCAAGTCCCCACCTGCAGGGGAAAAGCTTTGTGAGTGGTGAAGCAGGGCTGCAGGTGTCTCTCTGTCTCTCTCCCTCTCTATCTCCCCCTTCCTTCTTCATTTCTGGCTGCTTCTTTACAATAAATAAAGTTAGTAAAGAATCTGAGAGAGAGAGAGAACTGCTTCACTGCTTGTGAAGCTTCTCTCCTGCATGTGCGGAGTAGGGGCTTAAACCTCAGTCCTAGAGCATGATAATGTTCACTCTACTGGGTTAGCCACCTCCTAGCTAGGAACATTCTGGTTGCACTCATTTCAGGACCAGTCTTCCTCGAATGGCAGACTATAAGTTAACCCAGACTCCCTTTGGAGCGTGGAGCAGTTTCTAAAAGTTAGTAAATTCATGGGCCCCTTGGAATATACCTAAAATAAACTTCCTAGCTTCTTCCAACATGAAGACCCCAAATCTTATCTACTATATTCTTATCTTTAGGTTCCTGCTTACTAAACAATTTGTTCTGCTTTATCTTGATGCTTTTCATCCACCAAGTTGCAGATGCTACCATGACGCCAATCTGACTTCCCTGCAGATGACCTCACCAATGTGTCCTGGAACCTCACCTTCCAGAGCCCCCATTCCATTAGGGAAAAATAGAAACAGGCTGGTATGGACCGATCTATTAACACCCACGTCCAGCAGAGAAGCAATTCCAGAAGGCAGACCTCCCACCTTCTGCACCCCATAATGATCCTGGGTCCATGCTTCCAGAGAGATAAAGAATAGGAAAGCTTCCAATGTGGAGGGTATGGAACTTGAGTAGTGGGGATTGTGTAGAATTATACCCTCTTATTGCACAATCATTAAATCACTAATTAAAAAATACTTTACTTATTGGGTAGAGACAGAGAGACATCAAGAGGGAAGGAGAAGGTATGGAGAAACACAGAGAGACACTTGCAGCCCTGCTGCACAGCTTGTAATGGTTTCCCCTTGCTGGTAGGGACTGGGGGCTTGAACATGGGTCCCTGAGTATTGTAATGAGCGCTCTACCAGAGGCAACACTGCCCAGTCCCAGTAGAGGCATCTCACTGGGACAGAAAACTCTATTCCTCTATAGACATAGTGGAAATGCAGTTCCTTATTTCTCCCTGTGAGGAGAAATTGGGCCAAGGTCTCCTAGGTCTAGGAAGCTTCTCCCCTGCAAGTGGGGAGCAGGGGCTTAAACCTCCTAGAGCATGATAATGTTCACTCTACTGATAATGTGCCACCTCCTAGTTAGGAACATTCTAGGTTGCACTCATTTCAGAACGAAATGGTCACAGAATAGAAGGCTTGCCTGAGGCTCCTGAAATTGCTTTCCAGTTGCTGAGCATCCCTCAGGGAAGGCCGAATGAAAGCACAAGTATGAGGGTCAGGCAGTAACACACCTGGCTAAGTGCTCACATTACAGTGTGCAAGGACCCAGGTTCAAACCCCCGGTTCCTACTTGCAGGGGGAAAACTTCACAAGTGGTGAAGCAGGACTGCTGTGTTTCTCCATCTCTATCTCTTTCTCCCCTTTCAGTTCTGTCTCTATCCAATAATAAATTAAAAAGGGAAGAAAGAAGGGAAGAAAAGAAGGAAGGAAGGAAGGAAAGAAGGAAGGAAGGAAGGAATGAAGGAAGGAAGGAAGGAAGGAAGGAACCACTGAGAGCACTGGATTTATCAGGTGGACACCAAGCCCCAGTGATAACCCTGGTGCAACAAATAATTCATCCCCATCCCCAACTAGAGAAACCTTTCAGGTTACGTGGCAATCATTTCAGACAAAAGGTTTCTTAGTCTTTGATTTTACTCAACTTAAATTTCACTCGACATAACTTTTTGTTCCCATTTCCTTTAGCTTTCCCAGATTTCGTTTCGTCTGGTTATCTGTAGAGTAAATTTTCTCTTCAGTCTGATGGCAGGCAAATGGACTTATTTAAATGGGATTTTCCCATGCTAAATGATCAGTTCAAACCTGTGCTTTAAAAAAAGTCAAAATTTGTAATTTCATTGTGAGATGGTTATTTTGCATGTTATTTTAAATTTGTACTCTGCCAGCCCCTGTGATATACGGTTTCCTCTGATTAAAACTAAACAAATATACCCTTGTTTAAGATACTTAAATGGTGTTCACTGGGGCCTGGGGGTGATGACCGTCACTGTGTGCAAGGACCCGGGTTCAAGCCCCTGGTTCCCAGCTGTAGGGAGGTCGTTTCACAAGTGGTGAAGCAGGTCTGCAGTCTCTCTCTCTCCCTCCCTCCCTCTCTCTCTCTCTCCTTCTTTTTTCATTTTCCCTCTGTACTATTCAATAAAATAAGTTAAAAAGGAAATATTTAATCACTATTTAGTCATGTTTTCTTTTTTTCTATCTACTGGTAAGAAGCAAATGTTGGAGAGGCCCTTTCATTTATTTTATTGAATTTATTTTATTTATTTATTTTATTTTAATACAATCTCACTGGCACTTTCAGTTTGATTATTTATTTATTTATTTATTTTTTGATAGAGACATAAATTGAAAGGAGTAGAGGTATAGAGGGAAAGAGAAAGAGAGACACCTACAGCCCTGCTTCACTACTCATGAGGCTTTTCTCTTGCAGGTGGAGACCAGGGGCTTGAACCTGGGTCCTTGCACATGGTAATATGTGTGCTCAACCAGGTGCGCCACCGCCAGCCCCCCCCCCACTTCCATCCCAGACTGTATTAATACCCAATGCCTTCATGTTTCTCTTAGCACACTGGACACAGGGAATCTACTTTTGCCTAAGGGGGATTTTCAAGGTGATGGTCAGAAGTATCAGAACATTTATACTTTGCTCTCCCCAAGACTCTTAGGAAGATAGAATTCTTTTTGCCAAGAGAATTTTGAAAAGTCTCCCCCTTATTTTCACAGACAAGGGAGAAAATGTGGACCCTGTTTGATATACAGATCTGGTGGTGAGGTTAAAAAAGACACCTGAAAAAACATCACAGAGTGGGCTGGGTGGTGGCATACCTGGTTGAGCGCACCTGTTATAATCTGCAAGGACCTGGGTTTGAGACCCCAGTCTCCACCTGCAGGGGGAAAGCTTTGTGACTGGTGAAGCAGGGCTGCAGGTGTCTCTCTGTATCTCTCCCTCTCTATCTCCCCCTCGATTTCTTTATCTATCCAAGAAATGAAGATGATAAAAAATTTTTTAAAAAAATCACAGAGCTCTTTTCGCCAAGATGTACAATCCTTGCAGTCTCTTGTAGAACATTCCAAGGGAGAGAGAACTCTCACAGCATGTCCCTGAGATGGATCCTGGTGTTCTGGTTGCATTATTAAGATACTCTAACTGACAAATAAATAGTTAAACCCCAAGAAGCCTGTGCAGGGGCCAAGGAGGATGTGTTGAAACAAAGAGGCTAATTAGACCATTCTGTGTACCTGTGCTCTGCTCAGACCAAGAAAAGAAACCAAAGTCAGTGGTTCCTGCAGATGGAGCTTAAAGAATTGCAAGGACTTCAGGATGGCTAGTGTGGAAATCATCCATCACACTTGTGAGATCTCTCAGAACCTCAGAGAAAAACAAACTGGTTTTTGAACCAGGGTGAAACCATTAGTTATGCCAGTCCTTCTCATGGGGAAGGGACCAGAGCTAAGTGGTTCCTTCTCCAAGGGCTCACTGTATCTCAGAGTTAGAAAAAAAAGTGTGTTGGGTAAAATTTTTGTTTTCCTTGCCATCAATAGGTCTTTGTTAAATTATTGTTATTATTATTATTATTAGAAAACTGTAAGACATCATGTTGAGTGAGACAAGCCAGAAAAAGAAAGATCAATACTGAATGATCTCAGTTATAGGTGGAAATTAAGAACAAAGAACAATAAGGGAAAAACACAGGGTGAAATGGGCTGGATATGGTGTATTGTGCTAAAGCAAAGGACTCTGGGGAAGGAGGGAAAGGTATAAGATGAAGGGACATTGGGACCCTGGTGTATCTCCACTAATCTGGAGAGATAAGAGATTGTGCCTATGTGCTAAGGACTACACTATAAACCATTAGTACCCAACAAAATTTAAAAAATGAACGAAAATTGGGTAGCGACAGAGAGAAATTGAGAGGGGCAAGGAGAGACAGGGAGAGAGAAAGAGACACCTGCAACACTCCTTTACCATGCATGAAGCTTCCCCCTGCAGATGGGGACTGGGGGACTTGAACCCAGTTCCTTCAAGATTGCAGTATGTTCACTTCACCAGGTGTGCCACCACCCAGCCTTACCATCAGTGGGTCTTATGGGTCTTATCACTTTAGGTTAAGACCCTTCACATGGTGCTCTTTATTTGAAAAAGTGCAGGGTGCACCCCACTTGATGGTCATAGTCTTCATGTTTGATACCTCGAAATGTCATACCTGGTGATATTTATCACAAGGGAGGTTATAAAAAATCAGTTTATTTAAATTTTGTATTGGGGGGGAATTGATGGCTTACAGAAAATATAGTAGTTGGTACATGTGTAACACTTTTCAGTTCTCTGCATAACATGCTAGCCTCCCGCCACCCTCCACCATCTAGGTCCTCCTCCACCATCATGCAACAGGACCTAAACTTTCTCCCCTCCCTTAGCCCCAGAGTCTTTTACTTTGGTGCAATACTCCAAACCTAGTCTAAGTTCTGCTTTGTGACTCCACTTCTGTTTTTATTTCTTGGCTTCTGTCTATGAGTGAGATCATCCCATATTCATCCTACTCTTTCTGGCTGTTCTCACTTTACAGGATTCCTCCAAGCTCCATCCAAGAGGAGATGAAGAAGGGGAATACATAATTTTAAATAGCTGAGTAGTATTCCATTGTATACATAGATCACATTTTTCTCAGCTACTCAACTGTTGTTGGACTCCTGGGTTGCTTCCAGATTTGAGGTACTACAATAGTTTTAGGAAAAAAAGTATGCAAATCAGAATTTCTTGGGGAAGACAGGAGTCACTCCACGAGAAGGACTTTAACAGAGGACCTTAAAATGTCACATCATCCTTGAAAGGCAACAGAAATGATGGTTAGGGAAATCACGAGGAAGAAAGTACTTGACAGGAGCTTACCTGGTATCCATAGCACATCTGGAGAAAATGAATGGTTCTACCAGTGAAGGCTGCCTGGAATACGTCAAGATGGATCAATGCTAGGATTCTGTCTAGAAGCTACTACAGAGCTCATGTTGGTCACCTCCCTCACAATTACAACTTCCATCAGCCATGATATGGTAATAATAATAATAATAATAATAATAATAGCTGCTTCTCCCTGCTCTCTCTATTGGACTTGTCTATTCTGTGATGGGGAGACTGTACCATCCAGATGGCAACTGAGGTTCTGATCAGTAGATGTTTGGGTTTCTCTCTTGCAGTGCTGAAAGTTAAAACGGTGGTGGTGGTGGCAAGGGTAGATTGAAAACAGTTTGCTTGACACAGTGAGGAAGCAAAACCAAGGGGAAGACAAGAAGTATCACAGACCACAGCCTGGCTGAGTACAGATGTTACAATGTGCAAGGATCCCAGTTTGGGCCCCCAGCCCCCACCTGCAGGGGAAAGCTTTGCAAGTGGTGAATCAGGGCTGCAAGTGTCTCCGTCTCTTTGTCATCCCCTTCCTTCTCAATTTCTGGCTGTTTCTATCCAATAATAAATAAAGATAATTAAAAAATCACTTTCTGAAAAAAGAAAATATTTAAGAAAGACATATCATAGATATTTATTTTCTTCCAGTGTTATTGCTAGGGCTCGTGCCAGCACTATGAATCCACTGCTCCTGGTGGCCATTTTTTTTTCCATTTTTGTTGGATAGGACAAAGAGAAATTGAGAAAGAAGGGGGAGATAGGGAGAGACACCTGTAGGCCTGCTTTGCTGCTTGTGAAGTGCCTCCTCACCCCCCACGCAGTTGGGAAGCAGGGGCTTGAACCTGGATCCCTGTGTGGATCCTTGAACTTAAGACTATGTGCACTTAACCGGGTGTGCCATCATCCGGTCCTGACATCTAGTTTTTTTTTTAATATTTATTTATTTCCTTTTGTTGCCCTTGTTGTTGTATTGTTGTAGTTATTATTGATGTCATTGTTGTTGGATAGGACAGAGAGAAATGGAGAGAGGAGGGGAAGACAGAGAGGGGGAGAGAAAGACAGACACCTGCAGACCTGCCTCACCACTTGTGAGGCAACTCCCCTGCAGGTGGGGAGCTGGGGGCTCAAACTGGGATCCTTCAGCCGGTCCTTGCACTTAGTGCCACATGCAATTAACCCGCTGAACTACCGCCGGACTCCCTGACATCTAGTTTATAACATGATGGTGGGATGAATAGTCATTCTCCTTGCAACAACCCCCTTCCCCTCCCTGTCCCATCACCCTAGAGTCCACAGGAGATGTCTACCTGGGGTTGAGGTACTGTCTTGCTTTGGGCAAAATCTTATGGACAGAAGGAACAGAGCAAGAGTTAGAGGAAGTGGAGGGTAGGAACACAGCTCATTTCTTTCAGGTTCTGCTCTCAAATGAGCATGGTCCAGAAAACCACTGCTCCTTCAGCATGAATGCCAGATGAAATGATACTTGGTCCTCCCCCCAGAGCAAGCCCCCCCCCCAATATGCCGATGAATGATGGGAGTTCCTGTTTGGAAGCCTTGAAGTTGGCATGGGGGGGCTTGGTATCTCAGCAAAACAAACAGAGCTTGGAGTCCATCATTAGCTTCCTGCCTCTGTTCTAAATGGGATGGCTGCATGATAGAAAGGAGTGAACACAGATTTGAGATTCCTGTTCTACCATGTATGAATCATGATAAATGCAGATGTCATTTTATTTTTTTTTCTAGCTATTTCCCAGGCTCATTCTCTCCTTGGCAACATCAGAAGAAGACAGCTGAGGCTATACACAGTCACAATCTACTGTCTCCTGAGTCCTGAAAATTTCTTTTAAATCTTTATTAGTGATTTAATAATGATTGACAAGATTGTGGGATGAGAGGGGTACAATTCTATACAACCACTAGAGTTCCATATCCCATCTCTCCTTTGGAAGCTTCCTTATTCTTCTTTATCTCTCTGGGAGCATGGGGTGCAGAGGCTGAGAGGTCTGGCTTCTGTAATTGCTTCTCTGCTGGACATGGGCATTGGGATGTTGACAGACTGTTTCTGTCTTTCCCTAGTGCGTCGGGGTTCTGAAGAAGTGGGGTTCCAGGGTACATTGGTGAGATCATCTGCTCAGGGATGTCAGATTGCTGTCAGATTGGTAGCATCTGCAACTTGGTGGCTGAAAAGCATTAAGATCTAAAGCAGAAAAAATTGTTTAATAATCAGGAGCCTAAAGGTAAGAATATAGCAGATGGGATTTGGGGTGTTCTTGTTGGAAGAAGCTGGGAAGTCTATTTGAGGTATATTCAAAGGGGCCTATGACTTTACTAATTTTTTCCTGAGCTCAACAGCTAACATGCAGGTGGGCTAAAAGTAATTGTCTGGGAAGATGGTGTCAGAGTTGGGAACAGGACTAGAAAACTGGATTGGGGCAGAGATCATCTGTGGACTCTCACTGCAGTTCTGTGGCTCCAGATCTCATTATTCACACATTACAGGTGAGGACATTGCAAATAGACTAACTCACAGCCACACAGCTTGCAGCATGTAAGAATAAGAGCTAGAAGCCAAGCTACCATTTGTACTCAGGAGTCCAAGCTCCTGGTATAGAGATGAAATGGAATTATTTATGAGATGCCTGAGAAATTACAGTCTTGCTGAAGAGTAATACTCAGTGCTCTCTCCCCTCTAATGCCCAGCCCTCAATATCTTATCCCCAAGATTCATAGGCCTGCTTATTCTGTGTCACACTTGAGCATCCGGTCCTGTTGGTGGATTTCCTACAGGGACATGAACCAGACTCAGGTCATTGGCAGATGTTTAGAAAAGCAGAGTGATTTCACTCGGGGACAGGTTCTATGAGGCAACAGGGAAGCCCGAGGAGGCGCCCTGAACTCTGACAACAGGGAAGGGCAAAGAAGTTCATCCCCATACCTCAGGTCAGATCCTTGGGGACTGCGAGGTGTAGGCAATTTTAGAGACCCAAGTACATGTTCAGGTGTATGGTGATCCTTAAAGAAACTAATTATTGGGCCCAGGAAGTTTCAAAGCAGCTAGGGCACTCGACTTGCAGGCATGAGGTCCCAAGTTCAGTCCCCAGCATCCCAGGTGATGCTCTGATTCTGTCTCTCCCTCTCCCTCTCATAAATAAATCTTTAAAAACAACTAATTAAGCACTACTTAATGTCATGTCCAGAAGATGGAATCTCAGGCCTAAATCCAAAAATCAAAACTGAGGGAAATTACCTAACAGGGTCTAATGATAGAGTCATTTGAACAGCGGATTGGAAATCAATACCCCTCATCTCATTCCCAGCTCTCTCATTCAGGGGGACGCTCTGCATGTCATGAGCATTGGTGTCTTAGAAACCAGCATGCATTGCTCAACAATTTGTTTGGCTTCATAAGTTAACTCTCTTTTCAGTCACCAGGTTCCAGATGTCATCAGGATGCCGGCCAGGCTTCCCTGGACTGAAGACCCCACCAATGTGTCCTGGAGCTCCGCTTCCCCAGAGACCCATCCTACTAGGGAAAGAGAGAGGCAGACTGGGAGAATGGACCGACCAGTCAACACCCATGTTCAGTGGGGAAGCAATTACAGAAGCCAGACCTTCTACCTTCTGCAACCCACAATGACCCTGGGTCCATGCTCCCAGAGGGATAGAGAATGGGAAACCTATCAGTGGAGGGGGTGGGATATGGATATTGGGTGGTGGGAATTGTGCGGAATTGTACCCCTCCTACCCTATGGTTTTGTTAATTAATCCTTTCTTAAATATAAAAGAAAAAAAAAAAAGAAACCAGCATGCAGGCAGGCCCCCGCTGGCCCCCATAGTCCTGGCTAAAGGAGAAAGCTGAACATATAGGTTGACTCATGTGACTTCTGATAGGCTGCTTGCTTGGAGGCTGCTGGGCTGAGGCCCTTGTGACAGCTCTGTGAACACTAACTTTGAATAAATCTTAGAAATTTTTTTTATTATATTTATTTATTGGCTAAAGAAAGTCATAAATCAAGAGGGAAAGGGGAGAGAAACAGAAAGAAACCTGCAGCCCTGCTTTGTCACTCTCGAAACTTTCCCCCTGCAGGTGCGAACTGGGGGCTTGAACCTGGTTACACTGTGACATGTGCACTCAACCAGGTGCATCACCACCTGGACCTGGCTATGAACACTTAACAGCCTTTGGGAGGTGATTTCTCATCTCCTTGTGAGACATCAGGTAACCCCCAAAGCTTTGCTCTTTGATTTTGTTTCTTTTGTTTTTATGTATTTACTTTATTGGCTATAGACAGAAAGGATTTGAGAAGGCAGGGGGACATGAGAGAGAGAGAGAGAGAGAGAGAGAGAGAGACCTTGTTTTACAGCTTGTGAAGCTTCTAAGCTTCCCCCTTACAGATGGAGACTGGGGGCTTGGACCTGGGTCCTTGCACACTGTAATGTGTGCATTCAACCAGGTGTGCCTGCCTGGCACCAGTTTTGTTCTTTGAGGAGATGAGACACAGGAATACATGCCTTGGAGAGAAGAAAACAGAAATCTCCTACACCACACACACACACACACACACACACACACACACACACACACACAAATATAGACATATATGCATATTCACTGAGACACACACAATCACACAGGTACACACAGATACAACTATGAAGAGACACACATACAAACATACACACAGGGATGCGTAGAGAAAACAGAGACATGCACTCACATGGGTACACACACATACGCACAACTTCCTGACTCGCCTTGCTCAGCCCTTCTCTCTGTAACTTTTATATTTTTATATAGAGACAGAGAAACAGGGAGAAAGAGGGAGAGGGAAAGAAACCACAGCACAGGGGCTGGGTGGCGGCTCACCTGGTAGGGCACACATTACTAGGCTCGAAGGTTCAAGCCCCTGGCTCCCACCGACCAGGGAGCAGTGCTGCAGGTCTCTCTTTCTCTCTCTCTTAAATAAAAATAAAAAAATAAAAAAAGGTTACCAGGAGTGATAGAGTGAACCCCAAGGATAATCCTTGCGGTGTCAAAAAAAAATAGAGAAGAAGAAGAAGGAGAAGGAGAAGAGGAGAAGAGGAAATACGTAAAGAAAGGAGAAAGACAGAAAAGGGAGAAAGAAAAAGAAGGGAAGAAAGAAAGATAGAAGGAAAGAAAGAAAAAAGGAAGGAAGAAAGGAAGGAATGAGGGAAGGAAGGGAAAAAACAGCATCAAAGCATTCTTCAGTTCATAGGGAGCTGGGTTTGAACCTGGGTCTCACACATGGTGAAGCAGTGCACTTTCCAAGTGAGCCTTTATAACTTTGTGACTTTTTTGCCATTTAGACATTCCTTTACCTTTTCTATATGTTTTCAGTTCTTTTTCTTTTCTCTTCTCTTCTTTTCTTTTAAAATTAGAGTTGATAATGGTTTTACCCCTCTACAACTTTGAAACCACCTTCTTCCAGCTATCACTCTCTCAGGAGACAGGGTTACCCCCCCCCTGCTCCCACCCTTTGCTGGTTGTTTATCTGGGGGCAGCAGATTTTTCAACTTCTGTCTATGAGTGAGATCATCCCATATTCATCCTTCTCTTTCTGGCTCATCTCACTTCATATGATTCCTTCAAGCTCTGTTCAAGATGAGATGAAGAAGGTGAAGTCACCATTTTTAATAGCTGAGTAGTATTCCATTGTGTATATAGACCACAACTTGCTCAGCCACTCATCTGTTGTTGGACACCTGGGTTGCTTCCAGGTTTTGGCTATTACAAATTGTGATGTGATGAACATAGGTTTACACAAATCTTTTTGGATGGGTATACTTGGTTCCTTAGGATAATCCCCAGGAGAGGAATTGCAGGATCATAGGGTAGGTCCATTTGTAGCCTTCTGAGAGTTCTCCAGACTGTTCTCCACAGAGGCTGGACCAATTGACATTCCCACCAGAAGTGCAGGAGGGTTCCTTTGACCCCACAACCTCTCCAGCATTTGTTGCTGCTATCTTTTTTGATGTATGACATTCTCACAGGAGTGCAATGATATCTCACTGTTGTCTTTATTTGCATTTCTCTGACAAGCAATAACAGAAGGTCCCTTCTTTATAAAACACCAGAGAGCACCGGTAAGGTAATACAATACAGCAGTGAAAACCCAGATGTTTCCTAGGCATAAGCTTCTCAGGCTTGTAATAGGTTTGCCTGATTTTAATTATTTAAAAGATTTGATTATTTGAATGAGAGAGGGCGAGGGAGATAGCATAATTGTTATGCAAACAGACTCTTGTGCCTGAAACTCCAAAAGTTCCTTCCAGGTTCAATCCCCCACACCACCATAAGCCAGAGCTGAGCAGTGCTCTCATGTTCCTCTCTCTCTCTGCATCGCTCTCAAAAATAAAATAAAAAATAAAAGAAGAGAGAGCTTGAGATAGACAATCAGACAGATAGATAGATATAGATAGATGATAGTTGAGCCCTGCTCAGCTCTGGTTTATGCTGGGGATTGAACCGCAACCTCAGAGGCTCAGGCATGAATAATTAGTGTGTTAGCAGTGGTACTATTTTCCTGGCTCTACTTATTTTTAAGCTTGATGAAAAATTCAATCTATTTAGAAAATAAATATCTATCTATGTACATATATAATTAATCTACCTTATTTATGTTGTCTGTTATGCATATTACATATTGGTTCTATGTTTCATAGTCTTTTCAAATAACCCAATTATATTATGTATTTGTTATAAATGAATACTATCTCCAATTTATATTGTGCACAATAATTCTTCTTCATTGAAATTATAGGGTAGGGGCTATTATACTCATTTCATAAATTAAATAAGGTTCATTTCGGCAAGGATAGCTCTACAAAATTTTCCAAAAATATTTGTTTATTAATGAGAGAGACAGAGAGAAGGAGAGAGAGACAGAGAGAAGGAAGGAGGGAGAGATATAGATAGATAGATAGATAGATAGAGAGAGAGAGAGAGAGAGAGGGAGAGAGAGAACCAGGGTATCATACTAGCATCTGAGATGCCAGAGATCAAACTCAGGACCTCATACTTGGGAGTCCAAGACTTCTTCCACTGTGAGACCTTCCAGGACCCTTGTTTACATAATATTATTGCTCACTATTTTACCCCTACATTTAACCGGAATTCATGATTTTCTGGTTTAGTTAAATATTAAAGGCAGTTATCAATAGTGCATAATCCCTCTATGTGACAGATATTGTACAAAAGACAATATATATACACACTCATTTATTTACCTTACTGGAACCAGGCAGTGGCTCACCTGGTAGAACACACACATTGCCATGCACAAGGACCCAAGTTCAATACCCAGGTCCCCACCTGCAGGGCCAGGGGGAGGGTGGGTCTTCAGAAGTGGTGAAGTGCGCTGCAGGTGTTTCTCTCCATCATTGTTCTCCTTGTCAATTTCTTACTTCTCAGTAAAAAATGAAAATAAACAGAGAAGTTCAACCTCATTGAGGTAGGTGTGATTATCATTGCATTTTACAGATAAGCGAATGGATACACAGAGAAGCAGAGCAAATAGCTGAGAGGCACAGAGTATGTAAGAACGTGACTGAAAGCAGAATCTTCCCACATCAGTGTTTTTGCCACTCCACTGAACCACTTCTCCAGAATATGTGAATTGTGATGCTAGCCTTTTGGCATAAAGACAACCAACCAACCAAACAAACAAACAAAATCATAATAAAATTTGGGGATTACAGAAAGTAAAAACAAAGCAACTACAATTCCAACACCTTATTTATTTATTTGTTTATTTATAAAAAGGAAACAATGAAAAAAACTATAGGATGAGAGGGGTACAACTTCACACAATTCCCACCACCAGAACTCCATATCTCATCCCCTCCCCTGTTAGCTTTTCTATTCTTTAACCCTCTGGGAGTATGGACCCAAGGTTATTGTGGGATGCAGAAGGTGGGAGGTCTGGCTTCTGTAATAGCTTCTCCACTGAACATGGGTGTTGACTGGTCAATCCATACTCCCAGCCTGTCTCTCTCTTTTCCTAGTTGGGTGTGGTTCTGGGGAATCAGAGTTCCAGGACACACTGGTGGAGTTGTCTGTCCAAGGAAGTCCGGTTGGCATCATGCTAGCATCTGGAACCTGGTGACTGAAAAGAGAATTAACATATAATGCCAAACAAATTGTTGACTAGTCTCCATTCTGTAGATAGCTAGTAGGCATATTTTATTTATATTCCAAAGGGCCTGTGGCTACACAATTTTTTCCCCTGAGCCTGAAATCTGATATGCAGGTTAATATCTTGATATCCAAGTTATTGTCTGGGGAGATGATGTCATGGCAGGAAAAAGGAATTTTTCTTACCCGTCTCCAGTTATCTATCTTCCAAGTTTTTTTTTTTTTTTTTGCCTCCAGGATTATTGCTGGGGCTCAGTGCCTGCACTACAAATTCACTACTCCTGTGGCCATTTTTTTGATGAAGATGATGAGTATTTTTTGGGCAGGAAAAAGAGAAATTGAGAGAGGAGGGGAAGATAGAGAGTGTGAGAGACAGAGAGCCACCTTTAGATCTGCTTCACCGCTTGTGGAGCAACCCCTTTGCAGGTAGGGAGCCAGGGGCTCAAACTGGGATCCTAGCATGGGTCCTTGTGCTTCATACTATGTGTGCTTAACCTGGTGTGCCCTGCTCCATCTGCCAAGATTATTTTCTAAGACACAGATAGTACCACCACACTTCCCCACTGATTCTCAGATGGTGTGATTGTGCTTTGCAGCAGAAATGACTAGGGTAGGTATATTCTGTGCCGGAGCACTTCTATGGGACAGCCCTTGGCCACATCTAGTCAACTGAGAATGAGAAAGTGAATTAACTTTCCAAGACTTAAACTAATCTAAATTTAAATCACTCTCAGACACCTTCGTCTTAGCCAAATGCATCTTACCAGGTGACACCGCGTCAGAACACATGCTATTCTGTTCTTCTGGTCTACCTCTTTCAACTCTAGGGCACCGTTTTACACTTACTGTAAGACCCCCTTAAAACCAACTTGAGACTTATCCTTCCAAGGATTCTTCCTTGCCTCACTTGTGAAATCAATACTTTTTCTAGTAAGCCTGTGTTTTCCCTGGTTTGTATGGCTTTGTTATTGCATGGATCACACCAAATCATAATTACTTTCTGGACTGCTAGGTTTTCGATGATAACTCATGACATATTTATTTCTGTGTTTATTATTCTAGCATTTGACAACATTACCCAGTCACTTAATAAATACTTTTTAAAAATTACACACAATTGGCTTATTTAATTGACACCAAGCAGACAAGAACTTCACTATTCAATTGATTTTTCTGGTTTAGTGACTTCTCCTTTGGGCTCTGTTTTAAGTAAAACACCGAGAGAGCTTACTTCCTTAGCAATAGGAAAAGAGTTGGGAATGATATCCCTGAATTCACAAAATTCACTGCAAATATCTAGCATGCTGTTTCTCCTGTTATTTTAGCCCAGACAGTCTGAGAAGCCAAAGCCATTAAAAACACAAAGCTTCTTTTCAAAAGACCTTCTTCATTTGTGAGATTGTTTCTGTTACATTCCTTTGCTGGAACTTCACTGCATTTAAATATAAGCAGAACCTATAATTTCTGAAAACATAAACATATTAGATCTGTCCTCTGCATCACTGAAAACACTACAGTGATGTTTTTAAATACAGAGAAGCAACTTCTCCTTCTACTTCCCCTCCCCCCTTCTTCTTCCTTTTCTTCTTCTTCTCCTTATTCTTCAGGAAATAGTTGATTTATTTAATAACCATGAGACTGAAGTGGTTGGGTAGCAGTTTTAAAAAGTCAGGTAAAATTCTAGGCACTCAGATGAATTAACTCTAAGGTTATATGTTCATATAGCAAGTTAAAGAATACACTGTACGTTGCATTGACTTATTTATTAAGGGACTTATTTATTAAGGGGGATTAATGGTTTACAGTAAGTACAGTTGTTGGTACATGTGTAAAATTTCTCAGTCTCACCCTCAGCCTAGGTCCTCCTCCACCATAGTGCACTAGGACCTGAAAGCGCACTTCAGCCCCTCTCCCAGAGTCCTTTACATTGGTGCAATACACCAAACCCACTCCAAGTTCAACTTTGTGTTTCTTCTTTCTGTTCTTATTCATAGAAAAAATTTTTATGAAATTTATCCCCTTAAGATGTGTTCATACACCTAATAGATGCCATGTGAGTTTAGGAAGTTTGACTTAGGAAACACCGAGAAATGCTCTATTATTTATTATTATTTATCTATTATTTATTTATTACTTTTTTCTAAATATTTTCTGGTTATTTATTTATTTATAGAAGAGAGATAGAGATGAGACAGGAGGCAGAGAGGGGGAGAGAAAGACAGACACCTGTAGCACTGTTTCACCGCTTGTGAAGTTTCCCCTCTGCTGGTGGCTAGAACCCTTGTGCTTGGTGACATATGTTCTCAACCACATGTGCCACCATCTGGGCCCCTCTCATCTCTTTCTTTTTTTCTTTCTTTCTTCCTTCCTTCCTCCCTTTCTTCCTTCCTTCCTTTCTCTTTAACTACTCTGAAATATAACACACATCTTCAGTCTGTTCAGTTTTGATGGACACACCTAAGCTTTATGTGCAGGGGGTACAATCCCAGTGAATGGTGGGATCCAAATGCTTCAGTTGTCTCTAAGATGCAAAATCTCAGAAGGCAGCAATAAGAACAAAGCCTTGAGTCTGTACAGCACTTCACAGTTTACAAAGCATCTTTCATTCTCTGCCCTCTTTGGACAGTTAGAGACTTTTGTACCAAGCAGGGTGAGAATCATTACTAGCCTTTACAAGGAAGACAGATAACCATCCAACAGGCCACCTGACATGCCAAGATATTACTCTCTTTGGCCACAAACCCAGAGTGATTATCCCTACTCCCTCAGCTGCTTGGATTATGGGTCGCCTACTCTACTGCCTCCCCCCCCTCCCCCCTCCCCAGGGATTAGGAGTTTCCAGTCAAGAGTAGATTTCTTCCCCAAATTGCAGTCTCCCAAGTAGAAGAAGTGTGTTCTCACAGTGCCATCCTGTTATTTTCTTTCTGGAATGTTGCTTCTACTAAATGAGGGGGAAAATTGCTAGTGACAGCTTGATAACCACCCTCCAGCCATGGTTGACAGAGGTTACTTTCAGCCACAACTGGGGAAGAGGGTCTCCATGGAAACACTGAAGTAAGAGCACTTTCTCAAGTGATTCTCAACAGCCAAGAGCTCAATTAGAAACTTGCTTAAGAGTTTGGACGGGCGATCAGATGACTGAGACTGTAGTCACACTTCTGGGTGATGGTGGAGAGAGCTCCGAAGATTCAGAATGTTTATCAACACCTTCATCTTTCCATCACTGTTCTGCAACACTCTTTTTCTTTGCACGCCCAGTTTCTGTCTCCACACTTCGTGTGGAATCCAATTCAAATGAAACTTTCTTCATCATAAATCCAACCTGGTGTCAAATTCAGTTCATCCTGATGGTCCTATAGGTGTTTCCTATGAATGAAGCAGTTCATGTAACAATTATTGATTATTGATAGATTGATTTATATATATTGAGGTGCAGGGCTTCCACAATTCTACTTTCCTGGATCAACTTTTTAAATTATATTTTTATTAATGATTTAATAGTGATTTAAAATAGTATAAGACAATAAAGGTATAATTCTTTTTTTTTTTTAATTGCCACCAGGATTATCAATGGGGCTTGGTACTGACACTACAGTTCCACTGCTTTGAGTGGGCATTTATCTCTCTCTCTCTCTTTCTCTTTCTCTCTCCTTCTCTCTCTCATTTGATAGGATAGAGAAGTTAGGGGGAGGTAAAGAGGGGATCTCTCAGACAACTGCAGACCTGCTTCACTTCTCATGAAAGCCTCTTCCTGCAGGTGGGGAGCATAGGATTGAACCCTGGTCCTTGCACATCATGCACTCAACAAGGTGTTTATTGTACAGGGTCTTCCACTCTCACCACCAAAATTCTGTGTCCCTACCCATCGCCGGCAGTAACCAACACAGTTCTCCCAATGTCACCTGTATTTTTTCAAGTTCATGTGTTAAAGTTATCTTTACTTCACATATGAGTGAAATTATCCCATAGTTGTTCACCACTTCCTTACTTAATTCACTAAGCACAGTCACTGCCAGTCCCATCCATTTTGCCCAAAGAACACAATATAGTCTTTTTAACTGCTGAGTAGTACTCCACTGAGTACATGTTCCTTGGCCTTTTTTTGTATTGCATTTGTAAGACTCAAATGGGGGAGTTGGGCGGTAGCACAGTGGGTTAAGTGAAGGCGGTGCAAAGCGCAAGAACCGGCATAAGGATCCTGGTTCGAGTCCCCAGCTCCCCACCTGCAGGGGAATCGCTTCACAGGCGGTGAAGCAGGTCTGTAGGTGTCTATCATTCTCTCCCCCTCTCTGTCTTCCCCTCCTCTCTCCATTTTTCTCTGTCCTATCCAACAATGACGACATCAATAACAACAACAGTAATAACTACAACAATAAAACAAGGGCAACAAAAGGGAATAAATAAATAAATATTTTAAAAATTTTTTTAAAAGACTCAAATGGATGAGTTTTATGTCATTGTTAAAGGCCTTCCCCCTCCACTTGATCTAAGTATTCCCCATAGATTTTTTCACATATATATATATTTTACTCCAGGGTTATCACTGGGGCTTGGTGCCTGCACTACGAATCCACTGCTCCTGGAGGACATTTTCCCCCCTTTTGTTGCCCATCATTGCTGTTGTTATTATTGTTGTTATTGATGTCGTTGTTGTTGGGTAGAACAGAGAGAAATGGAGAGAGGAGGGGAAGACAGAGGGGAAGCAAAAGATAGACACCTGCAGACCTGCTTCACTATCTGTGAAGCGACCCCCCTGCAATTGGGGAGCTGGGGGCTCGAATCGGATCCTTGACTTGGTCCTTGCACTTTGCGCCACCTGTGCTTAACCCGCTGTGTTACCACCCGACCCCTCACCCAGATATTTAAAAATTTTAATCAGAAAAATGAAAAGGCATGTACTTGAGAAGTATGTGGGCCATTTGGGCAAAGATGGCTGAATCTGGGTGGAAACTTATGCTTGTTTTTATTAACTTCTAAGGCCCCACCTTCACTTCCCTTCTAAGTTACACCTACACCAATTACAACTTCCAGATGAACTGCCTTTTTTTTTTATCTTCCCTCTCAGATAAGAGAAGTGCTGGTACTTATGCAGGGTGACTCTCAGCAACAAAGGTAAGCTTACTGGTTCTCCCTCGCTCGTTCAAGAGATGACGCGAAATAGAGACAAGAGACACCGGGGAGAATTGGGACACTCTCAACTCTCACTTTATTCAGGGGTGGGCTTGGATATATATAGAGAAAGTTAAACAAAGAACATTTTTCAAATATGTCAGAAATTATAGGTTTCTTAAAGGTCAGCTTGCCCCTATGGTAGGGGGCTGATATGACAAGAATTGATGGAGATACATAAAGGTCAAGATAATTAGTCTCCTGATGCAGGCATTTAATTACTCAGAGGCATTTGAGAGGAGAATAGGGGTTTAACCAGTTAAGGCAAAATAAAAGATAAGCAAATTAAGGACATCAAAGGGCACTGTTAGGAGTGTGTGATAAGGTGTGTTATCCTCTGTGATCAGAAGGTGAGGTGAACTTTGAGTAAATGAACCTTAAAGCAGACATCCATGTGGCCTGCAGTTAGCAAGGAGAAATTGTGAGATCTCTGTGGGCTTGAGAGGCTAATAAGGCAAGCTTAGTCTGGGAGACTTTTTCCCTCTTGGTTTGCCTCTATGACGAGAGAGACTAACAAGCGGGGTGTCTTTCCAGACCTCCATCCAAGGATGGGAGAGCTCCCCTAAGCTCTACCCAAGCTTTCACATAGTCCCATAGAGAAGCAGTGTCTGACTTCCTCAGATGTTCTCCAAATTCTCTTCCTTCTCAATGGTGGTATAAAAAAAAAAGGTTCCTGGTCACAAAAGTTTCAGGGGTCTTGGTGGAACTGGGGTTCAGAGACCTCTGGTCATCTTCCTCTAACATTTCCCCCTTTGGGAAGATGGAAAAAAATTGGGGGTGTGTACAGAAGAAAGGAGTTCTGGTTTCTGTAATTGCTTCTCTGCCATAGCCATAGCCTGCTGGCTCAACTTCAATTTTTTTTTTTTTAGTCTGGTTTAGAGACAAATAGAAAGTACTCAGAACCATTTCAACATTGATGACTTCACCACCACCCACTGTATGTTCCATGGTGTTTCTGTGTGGTGCTGGGGACACAACACAGGATCTTGTGTATGGTGAAGCTTGTGATTCACTGGACAAGCTTTCCCTCAACCTCTGCCAGATGTTATCTGTAAGCAAGAAAACTAAGACACACTCTGCTTCTTGCTAAGCATCTGGAATAGAAATGGGAACATCTGGTCAACCTTGTATACAAACTGTCTCCAAGAGCCAGTAATCTGCTCTACAAGCTTGGACTTCTCACAGGTCCCTTTGGACCTCACACTCTTGTGAAGAATCCACTCTTGACTATCTTCCAGTGCCCAGACTCCATGATTAGCATTTTTTCTCCAGACAGAATAAATAGCAGATAGTTGGCAGAGGATTCCCACATGAATTTAGATAGCCTGGCAGAACACAAATACAGACACCAGTAAGTGTAAACAAGTAATAGACAATCAACTCTTGTCTTCTATTTTTTTTTTAACAAAATGATAGCAAGGCAGAGAGAGAGAGAGAGAGAGAGAGAAGCAAGCTTCCTTCAAAACATTGAGGCCCCCCAGTTGGGACCTGGGTCATGCATGTGGCAAAGCAGCACTAATTTAGTACTAATCAGTAACCAACTGTCTTTTTTTTTTTTCTTTATTGGGGGATTGATGGTCTACAGTTGACGGTAAAATACACTAGTTTCTAAATGCATAACATTTCCCAGTTTTCCACCTAACAGTTCAATCCACTCTAGGTCCTCCTCTGACAGCATATTCCAGGTCCTGAACACCACCTCCACCTCCACCTCCACCCCCACAGAATATTTGACTTTGGTGCAGTACGCCCAAAGTAGCCAACCCTTAATCACTCATTGGGGGGGCTATCTGCAGCATATTTAGTGCCAAACAGGTAACCTCTATCTTTCCCTTTTAAAAATATTTTATTTATTTATCGGATACAGGCAGAGGGAAATTAAGAAAGAAAGGGAGGGAGAGAGAGAGTGAGAGAGCCAGGTGGTGGTGTACCTGGTTGAGTGCACATGTTACTTTGCACAAGGACACAAGTTGGAGCCCCTGGTTCCCCCCCCCCCCACCTGCAAGGGGGAAAGCTTTGCAAGTGGTGAAGTAGGGTTGCTAGTGTCTCTCTCCCTCTCTAGCTCCTCCTCTCTCGATTTCTGTTTGTCTCTATTCAATAAAATAAAGTCAGTAAAAAATTTAAAAAATGAGAGAGAGGGAAAGAAGAAGAGAGGGAGAGAGAGGGGGAGAGAGAGAGAGGGAGAGAGAGAAAGTGAGGGAGAGAGAGGGAGAGAGAGAGAGGGAGAGGGAGAGAGTGAGAGAGAGAGAGGGAGAGAGAGAGAAAGTGAGGGAGAGAGAGAGGGAGAGGGAGAGAGTGAGAGAGTGAGAGAGAGAGGGAGAGAGGGAGAGAGTGAGAGAGAGAGAGAGTGAGAGAGAGAGAGAGAGTGAGAGAGAGAGAGAGACCTGCAGACCTGCTTCACTACTCATGAAGCTTACCCCCTGCAGGTGGAGAGCAGAGGTTCAAATTGAATTCTTGTGCATGGTAATGTGTATACTCAACCAGGTGTGTTACCCTCTGGTCCTTCAAGTGCTAGTAATTTCTAGAAAAGTCCTGCTCCTTCTTCTCACTTTGAGATCTTATTCAACGGCTCCAAGTACAGCCACTTCCTCTATTCTCATGAGATGTTAATATCTCTGGATTCCAACTGCCCACATTCCTTCCTGCCAAGTGATCATTCCAAGATCATTCTCCATTTTGGATAATGTTATCTGACAGGAATGTGTTTAAAGTGGCAGAAAAAGGGCCAGGTGGTGGCACACCTGGATGATCATAAATATCATCCCATACAAGGCCCGAGGTTCAAGCCCTCGGGTCCTCATAAACAGGGGGCAAACTTCATGATTGGTTAAGCAGGTCTGCAGGTATCTCTCTTTCTCTCTCCCCATTATCTCCCCATCCTCTCTCACTTTCTCTCTATTAAGAATAATAGGAAAAAGGAAAAAAAAAGAGGGGGGAATGGCTGCCATGGATGTGTAATGCAGGCACTGAGCCCCAGAGATAGCTCTGGTGGCAATAAAAAAAGTATAAAATAAATTGAAAAAAAAAAAAAAGACATTCATACCTGAGGATTCAAAGTCCCAGGTTTAATCCCCAGCACTACCAGAAGCCAGAGCTGAGCAGTGCTCTGGTAAAAAATAAATATATAAATGAACAAAAGTGGCAAGAGGCATCTCAACATGTTACAACACAAGTTTTGCATATCTGAGGTCTCAGGCTCAATTCCCTGTACCACCATAAGCCAGAGATTAGTGGTGGTCCTCTCTCTCTCTCTCTTTCTGTCTACACACACACACACACACACACACACACACATACACACACACACACACACACCTACACACACACACACACACACACACACACACACACACACACGTCGTTTTGCACCACGGAAAAGAGAGAGAGGAGGTCCAGAGTGAAGAGGGAACACAAATCTTTATTTGCGCTGGCACCTCAGAGTTGGGTATGAGAGAAACAGGTTGGGCCACGTGGAGGTAGCGAAAATGGCCGCCTCACGCAGTAACCTTTCCTGTGGCTAAACATGAAGTGAAGCGCCAACAAGAGAGAGAGGTGCGGAAGAAGAAGGGCTTTTATAGGAGCAGCTTTCTGAGAATGGGAAGGGGGAGGAGTAACCATAGCACTCCAGGATAGGATAATAACTCTCGTGAGAATAGGAGGGGGGAGGAGTAACCAAAGCACTCCAGATATTGCGGGGGGGGGGGGGTAGACAATGCCCTGAGTGCACAATATGGCGGAACAGGCACTCTGAGAATGTCCCAACTCTTGCGGGAACTAGCAGTAGCCTGAGGGGACAACATGGCAGATGTGACTGCATCTGCACAATTTCCCAGCACACATACACACACCTACACACACACACACGCCTATACACACACACACTCCACATCACATTCTCATAAAAATAAACAAGGGTCGGGTCATGGCACACTCCACAGAGAACAGGCATTCTCATAAGCAGAGACCTAGGTTCAAGCCCCTGTTCCCCACCTGCAGGGAGGAAGCTTCACAGGCAGTGAAGCAGAGCTGCAGGTGTTTCTCTCTCCTTCTCTACCTGACCCTTCCTTCTCAATTTCTCTCTGTCTCTAACCAAAATAAATAAACAAATCAATAAATAAAATTTATGTGCAAACAACTCTTAAAAAAAAAAAAGACAAGAACCCAGGTGGTGGTGTACTTGGCTGAGTGCATGCTACACTGCACAAGGACCCAGGTTCCAGCCACTTGCAGGGCGGAAAGCTTTGTGAGTGGTGAAGCAGTGTTGCAGGTATCTCTGTGTCTCTCTCTCTTTTTTTTCTAATTTTTTAAAATTATCTTTATTTTGTTTGGTGGAAACAGCCAGAAATCAAGAGGGAAGGGGGTGATGGAGAGGGAGAGAGACAGAGAGATACCTACAACACTACTTCACCACTTGCAAAGCTTTCCCCTGCAGGTGGGGACCAGGGACTTGAATCTGGGTCTTTGCTCACTGTAATGTGTGCGCTCAGCCAGGTGCACCACCACCTGGTTCCTCTCGCTATCACACCCTTCCTTCTTGATTTCCGACTGTCTGTATCTAATAAATAAATTAAGATAAAAAAAAAAGACAGTGGGTCAGAAAGATTACCCTCCGGGTAGAAGACACCACATGCATGATGTGTGAATAAAGTCAACAAGGACATCCTCTCCCCACCCTGGCTTCCAGAGCTCCTGCAGAAGGCGCGGGACACAACAGCCATGTTCTTTGGGAGGAAAATCAAGCAGCTGAGCACAGAGAAGAGAGGCCATGAGAAGGCAGGATGCTGTGAGATATGGGAGAATGAATGTTTCATTTTGATCTGTGTGGCAGCCAGCCCGCTCTGTTCTTGGCATGCTGTGTTTGCAGGGTAATGGCAGTTTGAGAGCTGAATAGAAGGAGAAGGGGGATGGTTTAATGGAGGGACAGAGGAAGGGAGGGAGAGAGGGAGAGGGAGAGGGAGAGGGAGAGAGAGAGAGATGCTGATTATTAATCCAGACCCAGTTCTGTCTGTTAAAACAGAACAGAAATTGATTCAGGTGCTTAGCATTGAAAAATTTTTAAACCTATTTTATTTGTTTATTTTAACAAGAAAGCAAGAGAAAATACAGAGAGAGGGAGGGAGGGAGGGAGGGAGAGAGAGAGAGAGAGAGAGAGAGAGATTGGTGTATTGTACAAAGGTAAAAGACTCTGGTGTGTGTGTGTGTGTGTGTGTGTGTTTCAGGTCCTGAAAGACAGAGGAGAATGTAGTGGGGTTTGAATTATTGTGTGAAAAAACTGAGAAATTTTATACATGTAAAAATTCTTTTCTTTTCTTTTCTTTTCTTTTTTTTGCCTCCAGTGTTATCACTGGGGCTTGGTGCCTGCACTATGAACCCACTGCTCCTGGAGTTTTTTTTTTTTTTTCCATTTTGTTGCCCTTGTTGTTGTTATTGTTGTCATTGCTGTTGTTGTTGGTCATTGCGCCACCTCCTGGACCACATTGCTGTTGTTGTTGCATAGGACAGAGAGAAATTGAGAGAGGAGGGGAAGACAGAGAGGAGGAGAGAAAGACAGACACCTGCAGACCTGCTCCACCACTTGTGAAGCGACTCCCCTGCAAGTGGGGAGCCGGGGGCTCGCTAGAACCAGGATCCTTGTGCCAGTCCTTATGCTTCATTCCATGTGCACATAACCCACTGCACCACTGATTGGCCCCTTATTATATTTTATTTTACTGTTGACTGTAAATCATTAATTCCCCAATAAAGAGATTAAAAATAATAAATCATTCATAAAAAAGAAGGAAAGAGACAGAGGAAGATACAGAGATAGCGGCAAGAGAGCAGAGTGCTGCCTAGCTCGGGCTCATAGTTGAGCCTGGGACTTTGGTGCTTAGGGCACAAGTCTCTCTGCAGAACCACTATGCTGTCTCCCCTGCCCCTGACATTGAAATCAACATGACTGTGCCTTCTCCTGTCCTGGTCCTCTGGCCTTGTTCTCTGGCCCTAAGCAAGTCCTTGTAGAAGACACTGACATTTTTTTTCCAGTGGTCTGTCCAGCTGGGGTTATGGACCTGGGACCAAGCCTTGGAATTTTCTCTGACAGCAGAAGCAGAGAGGCTCCTGAGTGCCCAGAGAAGCTGGGTGCCAAGCACTGAGATCGTGTGAGAAAATGGCCAGTTTCAATGACAGATTTTAGCCATTAAAACCTATTACTACTTCCCTCCCAGAGCCCAGCTGGTTCCATTATAGAAAATTGGAGTGAAGCGATGTCAGGTTGGTGCCATAAAAGTGAATAGGAATCTTGCTTTTCATTATTTTAAATTGCAGATTGTTGCACTGATAGGTATTTATTTTTGTCATTTCTCACCGGCCCCGGTGGAGGGTCTGACCCTTGAATAATGAATAAACAGAGAGACACATGTTGGCACTTGAGCCCTGTCTGTGGTGTCCTGGCTGTTCTCTTCCATTTGACAGATTTAAAGAGAGAGAGAGAGAGAGAGAAGGCAACACTCAAATAGGTTTCTAATCTGGACTCTTTTAAGCCATCAGTCAATCGCTGTGTTGGCAGATGGGTTATTGAAATGAAAAAGGAATTGTTCATAGAGACCTCAACACTGCAAACACACCTCCCAGCTTCCAGGCTGACCTGGTAGCTTTTTTTTTTCTTGTCATTTCTTTTTTCTTTTTTTAGAATTAAAATAGGAACTTGGAGTAATTGTTGATTATTGAGATAAAGGAGGTTCTCTTGGAAATGCCAAGTGTATTTTAGCTGTCTTAAAAAAAATAAAGATGACTTCTTTTGTTATGGAATAATAGGGGCTTCTAGATGTTTCTTTCAGGCTCAGGTCTCTATGGGATGAATCTCAAGAGTGGGCCAAAGGGTAAAGCCACAGTGAAAATAATGATAATGACTGTGGGCTCATTTCAAAGTATCTTATTGTTAAAGAGTTTTGATATCTTGGTGGCCTAGCACTTAAGTAGCTATTGAGAGAGAAGAATGGCTATAGAGTTGAGCCCCTAGAAGGTACCTGAAATAGACTTAGCTTCTTCCAACATGAAGACCCTTTATCTCATCTCCTTTATTTAGCTTCCTGATTATTAAACAATTTGTTCAGCTTTAGATATTTTTTAAATTTTTATTTATTTATAAAAGGAAACATTGACTAAACCATAGGATGAGAGGGGTACGGCTCCACACAATTCCACCGCCAGAATTCAGTATCCCATCCCCTCCCCTGATGGCTTTCCTATTCTTTATCCCTCTGGGAGTATGGACCCAAGGTCATTGTGGGATGCAGAAGGTGGAAGGTCTGGCTTCTGTAATTGCTTCCCCTCTGAACATGAGCATTGACAGGTTAATCCATACTCCCAGCCTGTCTCTCTCTTTCCCTAGTGGGGAAGCGGAGCTCCAGGACACAATGGTAGGGTTGTCTGTCCAGGGAAGTCTGGTTGGCGTCATGCTAGTGTCTGGAACCCTATCCAGAGAATCCCAGGTCACAAGCTGCAGCTTGTTGGAGCTCACGCCAGCTGCTGCCTCTAAGTCGCCATCTGCTTTAGATCTTAATGCTTTTCAGCTACCAAGTTGCAGATGCTATCATGTCGCCAACCTGACTTCCCTGGGAAGATAACCTCATCAATGTGTCCTGGACCCCCACCTCCCCAGAGCCCTGCCTCACTAGGGAAAGATAGGAACAGGCTGGGGGTATGGATCCACCTGCCAATGCCCATGTTCAGCAGAGAAGCAATTACAGAAGCCAGACCTTCCACCTTCTGCACCCCACAATGATCCTGGATTCATGCTCCCAGAGGGATAAAGAACAGGAAAGCTTCCAATGGAGGGGATGGAATGCAGAACTCTGGTGGTGGGAATTGTGTAGAATTGTACCCCTCTCATCTTATAATCTTGTCAGTCATTATTAAATCTCTACTATATACAGAGAAGTATTTGAAACCTTGTAGAGATAGGGGAGTCTATATTTTGGGGCATCTTTTATTTTCACGGAAATGTGCAACTCATGTTGGCAGTTAGAAACCTTCGAACTGTAGGGTAAAACTGGTGATTGAACAGATGGCGGAAGAAGCATTGCTCACAAGGAAACAAAACCAGGCAAAACAATGTAAATGTGTTTGTCTTTAGAGGTGCAAAAAATGTTCTGGCGCACCTTTTTTTCTTTCCAGTGTGTGCACTGAGAATGTGATGGTAGATTTCTGTGAGGACGGTATTCTGGGCAACATGCACAGTGATGACATTCTCCAGCAAGTTTGATGCTTGTTGCTGAGTCAGAGTCCACTGCCCTTGTGGGGACCACAGTAAACACGGAATCTGATCTCTCTCTGAAATGACACCTCCCTTCCCTGTGCTCAGCTGTGAATAACTCAAGCTTCAGGAAGGAGTTGGGGACATCATGAGGTCATGGTGTTCTCACTGCTATATTCAAAGGTGAGAGAGTGGGGGAGGGGGGAGGAGGCCGGATAATGATACACCTGGTTAATCACACTAAGTACTATGTACAAGGATCTGGGTTCTGGATCTGGGTTCACACTATGTACTAAGTACAAGGATCTGGGTTCGAGGCCCCATTCCCCAATTAATCACATAAGTGGTAAAGCTGGTCACCCATGATCTAGCTTCTTCTAGATACAAAATGACTCTTGCAAGAGTATCTGTCTACCACTGAGAGTTGTATTGGGAACAGGGTCTTTGATGAGATTAGGATGTCCCCTGCATGGACCACATGACCATCTGTGACACTGGTCTCTCATGTTTGATGTCCACTTACCAGGTTGCCAGGGAGTGGAATCACTGTTTTTTTTAAAAATCATTTCTTTATTGTAGGGTTAATGTTTTACAGTCAACAGTAAATACAATAGTTTGTACATGCATAATATTTCCCAGTTTTCCACATAACAATACAACCCCCACTAGGTCCTCCCTCCTCTCCCATCATGTTCTAGGACCTGAACCCTCCCCCTCACCTCAGAATCTTTCACTATGGTGCAATACAACAACTCCAGTCCAAGTTCTGCTTAGTGATTTCTCTTCTGATCTTGTTTTTCAACTTCTGCCTGTGAGTGAGATCATCCCATATTCATCCTTCTCTTTCTTTTTTTTTTTTTTTTTGTTGGAAGAATCTTAACTTTTTTTTTTACATTAAAAAACTTTATTTATAAAAAAGAAAACACTGACAAAACCATAGGATTAGGAGGGTACATCCTTCTCTTTCTGGCTGATCTCACTTCACATGATTCCTTCAAGCTCTATCCAAGATGAGGTGAAGAAGGTGAAATCAGCATTTTTAATAGCTGAGTAGTATTACATTGTGTATATAGACTACCACTTGCTCAGCCACTCACCTGTTGTTAGATACCTGGGTTGCTTCACTTCCAGGTTTTGACTATTACAAATTGTGCTGTTATGAACATAGGTATACACAAATCTTTTTGGATGGATATGTTTGGTTCCTCAGGATATATCCCCAGGAGAGGAATTGCAGGGTCATAAGGTAGGTCCATTTCTAGCCTTCTGAGAGTTCTCCAGACTGCTCTCCACAGTGGTAGGACCAATTGACAGTCCCACCAGAAGTACAGAAGGGCTTCTTTGTCCCCAGAATCATAGCTCTTCTCAGTCTTGGAGAAGTGCCTCCTCTCTCAGATTGCCCCACTGTGTCTTCCTTTTCCTTCTGGAAGGCTCTTTGACACTACCCTTCACAGAACACAGCATGGCTTCCATCCTTCCTTGTTGGAACTGAAAGCAGACCATTTCTATGAGCATCTCTCAAATTAATAGGTCCATTTTTTGAACCCATCACTTTGGAAAGCTATTTTAAATTATCCATGTCTTGTTTCTGTGTCTATATCATAAGGCTACCATGAAGGTTCCTCAAAAAGAAGAGAAAGAAAGAGTATCTCTTCCTTAACTAGGTGCACAAAAGACACACTTGTAAAATGCTACTTGTTGAGATGGAATTGTGGCTTATCCATGCTTTAGACTAGGCGCTTCAAATAGGAGACATTCCTTGAATCCATGTTATTTAAGAAACAAACTGAAGACGTGCATTTGAGTTGACGACCCCCAAGACTCAAGCCCCTGAGTGGGAAAAGAGAACCAGCCTTCCCTGTGACTTCTTCTCCAGATAGAACTGAAGTAGGACAAGTAACAATGTATAATCATAATCTATCTTGAGGTTCTAGATAGCACCATTTTTTCTCTGTGTTCAGTTGTACCATGTTCATATGCCCTAGAAACTACTTCTACATCTAAACTACCCTTCGTTCAGCCAAATCTCCCCAGGAAAACTCAAGAGGCAGACATATCAGAGGATAGAGAAGTATTTCACTAGAACAAGGTCCTGGCAGAGTAATTCTTCAGTGTGTGTGTGTTAGATAAGAGGAAAGATTATGAAGTAGGAAGATAGCATAGTGGTTATACAAATACCCACTATCAGGTCTTTGTTTCTAGAGCCTGTAACTGAATGTTATCCAACTTGAACAGGGAGTTTTGCATATGTGATTAAGGTGAAATTTTGACATAGACAACCTATCCTGGCTTTTTGGGTCCTCAATACCATCAGGAGCATCCCTAGAGAGGAAGATGGAGATTGGATGCACATAGATTGGAAAAGGTGAAATAAAAGCAGGGCAAGGGTATTTAAAGACGTTGGCCATTAAGACTGGGTGGATGTAGCCACAAGTAAAGGAAAGTTGGCAGCCACCAGAAGCAGAAGGGATAAAGAACAGATTCTTCCACTAGAGTTTCTAGGGGGAGCACAGTCCTGCTGAAAAACATGATTTAGGTTACATAATGTGAACTTTTGGATTTTAGCTACCCACTCTTGTAGACAACACCAGGTCTGCAATTTGTCAAAGCAGTCACAGGCACAAAAGACAGTGGGAAAAAGGAGAGAAGGGATGCCATCACAGTTGAAGGATTGTAACTATACTCTGTCACTTTCCTAGCTCACATGATTAAATGAAGTTCTGAATGCAGGATGTGTTGGGGCTTTAGAATGCATTAGTATGTTATTCAAACTGATGCAAATTAGGAGTAACTCGACCAGAGAATGCCTAGCCTAGCAGTGCACAAACCAAAGTGAAAGGCTGTACTTTATACTAAACTATCTCAAGGGTGGCATCCATGGCCAAAGCCAAGGCCATAATGACAGGGAGAGGAGAACAGATTCATCTAGTTCCCCCACAGAGCTACTGGTGACCAAAATGCTAGTTTTCTATGGCTTGCTAGCAGGACAACAAAGTTCTGTGCCAACTGTGCTTGCAAGATCCGTTCATGGTCTGTGGCTGCCACCTGCTTTATTGTAGTACAGCACACAGATGAAACAGAGCTGAATATTCATAAAGCATTTCATTTGGGTCCTTTGGGTTAACAGTGGGACATGGTGAGAGAGTCTCCCCAAAGCTAGGATTGTTATAAAAATCTATGTGGACATAAACCCTAGATGCCACATTTTCTCCTCTAAGTGAGAACCTAAGGCACACAAAAGGATAGAATTTGAAGCTAGAATTTTTTTGTCTTGTTAGAGGAAAAATAAAGATAGGAAGAACTCAACTTTTCCCCCTTTAGTCCTTCCTTCCTTCCTTCCTTCCTTCCTTCCTTCCTTCCTTCCTTTCTTTCCTTCTTTCTTTTTTCCTTCTTCTTCTTTACCAAGATGAGTGTTTTTTATTTACTTTAGACTCACCAAAACAGATACTTGGTCTCACTTCAGTTCTTTCCTCAAACTTACTTTTTAAAAAAAATATTTTTAATATATATATATATTTGCCTCCAGGGCTATTGCTAGGGCTCAGTGCCTGCATTACAAATCCATTGCTCCTAGAGGCTACTTTTTCCCTTTTGTTGCCCTTGTTTATCATTGTTGTTGTTAGTATTGCTGTCATTGCTGTTGGATAGGACAGAGAGAAATCGAGAGAGGAGGGGAAGACAGAGAAGGAGTGAAAAAAAGACACCTGCAGACCTGCTTCACCGCTTGTGAAGCGACTCTCTTCAGGTGGGGAGAGCTGGGAGTTCGAACTGGGAACCTTGCACCAGTCCTTGTGCTTCATGCCATGTATGCTTAACCTGCTGTGCTACTGCCCAGCCTCCTTTAAATAATCTCTTATTAGCGATTTAGTAATGATTGACAAGCTCGACAAGACTGTGGGATAAGAGGGGTACAATTCCATGTAGATCCCGCCATCAGAGTTCTGTTTCCCATCTCCTCCATTGGAAGCTTTCTTATTATTTATCCCTCTGGGAGCAGGATCTTTTTGGGGTGCAGAAGGTGGAAGGTCTGGCTTCTGTAATTGCTTCTCTGCTGGACATGGACATTGACAAGTGGATCCACACCACCAGCTTGTATTTATCTTTTCCTAGTGGGGCATGGCTCTGGGGAGGTGAGGTTCTAGGACACATTGATGAGATCATTTGCCCAGGGAAGGCAGGTTGGTGTCATGGTAGCATCTGCAACTTGGTGGCACAGCGTTTGTCATTTTTAGCACCCTTTTGCCAATCTATAGATGAGTTATACTATTCCAACATGGTTCCTCTTTTTCCCTTCCTCTATAGTTTCTCTCCTACTGACCTGGAATTCCTGCTCTCACTTGGAATTCTCAGATTTATTATTATTATTATTATTATTATTATTATTATTATTATTTGTGGCGAGTCGGCCAGGTATCAAGCCAACTATCTTGACTCCATCCCCCCAGCTCAACTTTTTTTTTTTTAAATAGAGGTAGAGGAGAGACCAAAAGATAGAGAGCAAAAGATAGAGAGAGAGAGAGAGAGAGAGAGAGAAAGAAAGAGAAGGAGAGCTAGCAAATGGGACCAGACTTGGAGCTGGGCCACTCATAGAGCAAAGCAATGTACTACCCAAGTGATCTATCCTGCTGGTCTGAGCTAACTTTTCAAATGTAAGTTAGATAAAAAAGAAAAATAGGAGCAAAGCTTTTTTTTTTTTTTTCCAGAATAAGCTTTATGACAGATGTTCAACTTTGTATCTAAGAGCCATCTTCAGAACAGAAAAGAATATTAAAAACATTGATAAGAATATGAAGAAAGTCAACCTATTTGAAGAATTCAACATTTTTTTTTTAGTAATTTTTATTACCTGTTATTTATTTATTGCATAGAGATAGTCAGAAATCAAGAGGAGAGAAACAAAGAAATGGAGAGGGAGAGAAACAAAAAGACACCTACAGCTCTGCTTCAGCACTCATGAAGCTTTCCCTCCTGCACGTGGGGACCAGGGACTTGAGCCCAGGATCTTGCACACTGTAATATGTGTACTCAACCAGGTGAACCATGACCTAACCCCGAATTTGACAATTATGATGCTTTAACTTGAAAAAGAAGACAAGTGCAAACAGAATTAAAAAGATTCAGTTTGGGAATCAAGGAGATTCCCTTTCTCTTTGCATTAACCAAATAAGAAAAAAAAAACAAAACAGTTTAATATGGTATCTTCAAAACTAATATGGAAGAAAAAAAATCCGGAACTTATGAAAGACTAAAATATTTGAAGCTAAGGGGACAAAATAAACTCAAATAAATAAGACAAATCCCTTGGGGGAGATTTTTAATTCAATGGATAAAAAGCTAAAGCTATGAGCTTCAAATAGAGCCCCTATTAACGTTCAGGGGACTTAAAATCAAGTTAGTTCCAGATTTGCTTCCTGCCATAATCAGTACCTAAACATCTAGTTGCTGTGCACATGTCAGAGTTCAGAAGACCTCCCAGAAGTCTGCAGACGCTTCTGTAGATGTTGCCTCAAACATCTCTTTGAAATTTACTCAAAGCCATGTACATAGTTTGAACATTGCAGGAGTCATCATTTTAAGCAATATTTATTTATTTATTATATTTTAAAATTTTTTTATTTATAAAATAGAAAGAATGTCAACAAACCATAGGATAAGAGGTATAATTCCCACCACCAGAGTTCCATATCCCATCCCCTCCCATGATAGCTTTCCTATTCTGTAACTTCTTGGGAGTATGGACCCAGGGTCATTATGGGGTGCAGAAGGTGGAAGGTCTGGCTTCTATAATTGCTTCCCCGTTGAACATGGGCATTGACAGGTTGATCCATACTCCCAGCCTGTCTTTCTTTTTCCCTAATGGGGCAATATTTTATTTACTTATTTTTAGAGAACAGAGAGAAATTGAGATGGAAGAGGAAGAGAAAGAGAGAGAGACAGAGACACAGAGAGAGACCTGCAGTACTGATTCACCATTGGTGAAGTTTTTATCCTGTAGGTAGGGACCCAGGGCTTGAGCCTGGATCCTTGTGCATGAAGTCAACTGCGTGCAGCACTGCATGGCCCCATGGGAGTCACAAATTTTATTTTTTCTTATTTACTTATTTACTGAATAGGACAGAGAGAAATTGAGAGAGGAGGGGAAGATAGGGAGATAGATAGACACCTGCAGACCTGCTTCACCACTTGTGAAGGTGGGGAGCAAGGGCTCAAACCCAGATCCTTGCACAGGTCCTTGCACTTAGTACTATGTACACTTAACCCGGTGTGTCATTGTCTAGTCCACCCAGGGGTCAGAACTTTTACATAACAGGAAACATTCATTGAAATGCAGCTCTTAAGAGGGCCAGGCAGTAGCACACCTGGTTAAGAGCACAAAGTACAAAGCTCAAGAACACGTGCAAAGATCTGGGTTCGAGTCCCTAATTCCCCACCTGCAGGGGGGTTAATTCAGAAGCATTTAAGTAGGGCTGCTGGTCTCCCTTCCTTCCTTCCTTCCTTCCTTCCTTCCTTCCTTCCTTCCTTCCTTCCTTCCTACCTTCCTACCTTCGTACCTTCCTTCCTAACATATGGTCTATCCTTGAGAATGACCCACGTGGATTTGAGTAAAATGTGTATTCCAGTTTCTTGGGATGAATGACTCTGAAAATGTCCAATCCAATAGTTCTAGTTTATCTATCTCTTCATTTATCTCCCTTATGTCTTTATTGATTTTCTTCCTGGATTATCTGTCAAGTTGAGAGAGTGGGGTGTTGAAATCCCCTACTATGACTGTGTTGCTGTTAATATAATGTAGCTCTTTCAGTAGACGTTTGATGTATTTACATGGTTTCTCATTGGGTGCATAGATGTTAATAATTGTTAAGTCCTCTTGATTGACTGATCCTCTGAGCATTAAGTAGTGTCCATTCCTATATTTTTTAATCTTATCTATTTTAAAGTCTATCGTGTCAGATATGAGAATAGCTGTTCCTGCCCTTTTTTGTGGGCCATTGGCTTGTATGATAGTTTTCCATCCTTTCACTTTGAGTCTGTGTTTGTCTTGTTGAGTTAGGTGGGTTTCCTGTAGACAACATATTGTTGGGTTGTATTTTCTGATCCATCTTCCTACTCTGTGTCTTTTAATAGGTGAATTCAGGCCATTGACATTTATTGATATCAAAGATTGAAGATATTTTAACGCCATTCTTGTAGAGTTTTAGAGTGTTCTGATATATGTCCTGTTTATGATGGTCTGACTGTTTATAGAAGACCTTTCAGAACTTCTTTTAGGGCAGGCTTGGTGATAGTTGATTCTTTCAGCTGCTGCTTGTCTGAGAAGGTTTGATGCCTCCATCTAGTCTGAATGACAGTCTAGCAGGATATAGTATTCTTGGTTGAAAGCCTTTCTCATTGAGCACTCGATAGATATCTTGCCATTCTCTTCTGGCCTGTAGTGTTTTTGTGGAGAAGTCTGCTGTTAATCTTATGGGTTTTCCTCTGTAGGTGACTCTTTATTTTTCTCTTGCAGCCTTCAGGATCCTTTATTTATCCTTATTTCTTTCCATTCTAAATATGATGTGTCTTGGTGTCTTTAATTCTGGGTTAATTCTGTTTGGGAACCTCTGGGTTTCTTGAATCTTTATGTCTTTGATGTTGTCTAGACTAGAGAAGTTTTCAGCTATTATGGCCTGAAGAATGCTTTCTTTCTCTCCCTCTCTTTCTTCCTCTGGTAAGCCAATAATGTGTATATTGTTTCTTTTGAAGTCATCCCATAGGTCTCTGTTGTTGTTTTCAGTCTCTCTTAATCTCCTTTTGAGATCCCTTACTTCTTTTTTAGTTGTCTCTAATTTGTCCTTGATCTTGCTAATTCTGTCTTCAGCCTCATTGATTCTATTTTCTCTGCCTCTACTGTTTTCTGGAGTTCATCTATTTTATTTCCCTGTTCTGATACTGTTTTAGCTTATTCAGCTAGCTGTGTTCTTAGATCAGCTATTTCAGCTTTCAGTTCTCTAATAACCTTGAGATAGTGTTTTCTTGCAAAGTCTCATTTTTTGTTCCTGTATTTCTGATTACAATTCTTTCAAACTCTTTACTCACTCCTGTGATTATTTCCTTAGCTAATGTTTGGATGTTGAACTCCTTATTTTGTGCTTCTCTTCTCCTTTTGGGGGGCTTTTAGCTGGACTGTTGTCCTGGTTCATTTCTCCAATATTTCTTCTTGTTGGTTTACCCATTTTATATATTATGTTATGAGTTTGCTCTCCTATTTTCAGATTACTGATCACTATTTCCTGGATTGACTTGTGTCTAAGTAAGGTAATTAAAGGGTTCACAGTGGTGGAAGTTGACAGTTGTTTCAATAGTATTTTAATCCCTGAGTTGGAGCTCAGTGATTTAAAAGCCTCTTTTTTTTTCTTCTCTGTAGGCTGGAGCCTGAGGGTTTCTAACTATAAGTAGGCTTCTTAATCACTGACTCCTAACCAAGAGATAAGGTAGGGTGTGGCAGAGATAGTCCAGTGGTTATGCAAAGAGACTTTCACAGCCCCACAGCTATACCACCTAGGTATAGGTCTTCGCTTGAATTTCCTGGTCAGATCTCTGTCCCCCAGTGTCCCTCCCTGCCGCTGCTCCAGATTCTGAGGGCAGTAGCAATGAGGACTCAGAGTTGCACTTGGTGAGTGTCCGGGGAGTCCTCTCCTCCCTTCAGCTGTCCCCTTGTTGGTGAAACAGACTGGAGGTGGTGTCTCAACTGATAGACTATCGGACTGTTACCAGCAACTTAGTCTCTCCCTAGGCTCCTCTCTGTCACCAGCAATGTGTGTTTGCACTCACCAGTGATTTGGTGGGTTCCTGTAGTCGTTCTAGTCCTGTCTTGTTTCAGTCCCAGGTGGTCTCCTTTGGCATTCCTAGTTGATCCAGGAGAGGAGAGGAGAGAAACAGATCTGCTGCTGCTCATAGCCCTGCCTCCGGACTTTTTCCTTCCTTCCTTCCGTCCTTCCTTCCTTCCTTCCTTTCTTTCCCTATCCTCACTCAATTTATCTCTGTCTCTATTCAATAAAATGGAAAAAATGGCCTCCAGGAGCAGCGGATTCATAGTGCAATACTGAACCCTAGTGATAACCCTGGAGGCAGAAGAAAAAAAAAAAGAGAAGAAATGCAGTTCTTTGTAGGGAAATTGTGAGGATATGGTTGAGCATGGTGTGGGACCTCCCACTGAAAAGTGGGAGTCTGGATGGCAAGACCTTTCCTATTAGTCTCTCTCTACTTGAGAATGGGCATGGAGGGAAAATGACCACCAAGAAATGTCTCCTCTGTAAGCCTCCCTGCTTCACAAAAGACTCTGCATGCAGCCTATTTCCTTGTTCTCAAACCAGTTGGTTCATTTACTCAGAAGTTAATAGAAGTCCATCTTCTTTGATCATACATGGCCCACACATCATTGTTCTGCTCTGTCAAACTATAACCAAGAACATCCTCTCTACTCCTCCACCCACTCCAGACCTTCTAATCCTACATGATTCATCTCCTCTCTTGAGGCTCCTCTCTGCTAGTTATTGATAACCCTACTTCTTTCATTCCTTTGATCAACTAAACCCCTTGTTCAACATTGACCAGGGATGCTCTGACATTTTCTCACCCCCTTATTTCTCTTTGTCCCTCTTCTCCAAAACCATATATGGAATGGATAACTTGCTTCCTCCTACAACCCCTTATAAACCCTACTTTGCTGTTCAATAAACAGATTGTGCAGGAAACATTCCCTTGTTGATCTCTGGTAATGTCTCTTGCTACTTACACAGGGAAAGATCCAGTCCACTCACTCCTACTGCTCTGGAACATTCCTTCTAGGCCCCCCACATCTAGTGCACAACAGAATGGGAAAGCCAGAGGTTTGTGCCTGGGAAGAGGCTGCCACCCAAAAAAGTCTGACAGTTCTTGAGTGGATGATCAGTTAAAAGTACAGCTAAAAGATGGGCCATTTCAGATGCAATAGGAGTAGTTCAGAATCTTCTAGTCTGTTTTACTTTAGTATTGAAATATGACATAAGGATCCCACCCCACTTCTGTACACACACAGTGTATACAAATAATCCACTTTGCTTATTGCTCAAGCAGAGGATTTCTCTACAGAGGTTTTGTATGTCCCACATATAATGGTATATTTACCCTATAATATAATATGTTTTTAAAATTTATTTATTATTTATTATTACTTTTTTTTTTTTTTTACCAGAGCAGTGTTCAGTATTGGTTTATGGTGGTGTAGGGGATTGAGCCTGGGACTCTGGAGTCTCAGTCATGAGAGTTTCTTGCATAAACATTATGCTCGCTACATCTGCACCTAAAATTTTTTTTTTAAGTTTAATGGTTTTTGAGAGAGGAAAGAAGAGAGAGAACCAGAGTATACATAAAAGTATCATATGTAAAATGTATATAAAAATATATTGGGGTGGGGGTCTGGCAGTAGCGCAGCGGGTTAAGCGCATGTGGCGGGAAGCCCAGGGACCGGCATAAGGGTCCCTGTTTGATCCCCCAGCTCCCCACCTGCAGGGGAGTCGCTTCACAGGTGGTGAAGCAGGTCTGCAGGTGTCTGTCTTTCTCTCCCCTTCTCTGTCTTCCCCTCCTCTCTCCATTTCTCTCTGTCCTATCTAACAACGATGACAACAATAATAACTACAACAACAATAAAAACAAGGGCAACAAAAGGGAAAATAAATAAAATAATTAAAAATGTATATATCATATGTAAATATAGCTAAGAAAGGGTCCAATATTCAGTTTCCCGAGTCTCCATACAAGCCTTTGATGTCTCTAAATAACAGTCTTGAGCTTCTTATTTTTATCTTTCTTTAAAAAAAATTATTATTGATTTAATAATGATTGAGAAGACCATAGGATAAGAGGGGTACAATTCCACTCAATTCCCACCACCAGATCTCCGTATCCCATCCCCTCCCCTGATACCTTTCGTATTTTTTATCCCTCTAGGAGTATGGACCCAGGATCATTATGGGATGCAGAAGGTGGAAGGTCTGACTTCTGTAATTGCTTCTCTGCTGAACATGGGCATTGCTAGTTTGATTCTACCCTCAGCCTGTGTCTATCTTTCCCTAGTGGGGCAGGGCTTGGAGAGGTAGGGCTTCCAGGACACACTAGTGAGGCCATCTACCCAGGGACTTTAGGGTGGTATCATGGTAGCATCTGCAACTTGGTGTCTGAAAAAAGCATTAGGAGGTAAAGCACAATAAATTGTTTAATAATCAGGCAGCTCAAGGTAAGAATGCAACAGATGAGATTTGGGGTCTCCATTTTTTAAAATGCTAGGAATTCTATTTTTATTTTGCCTCCAGGGTCACTCATGGGGCTCAGTGACTGCATTGTGAATCCACTGCTCCAGTAGTCCTTTTTTTTTGTTTTGTTTTGTTCCCCTAGTTGTTGTTGTTGGATAGGACAAAGAGAAATCAAGAGAGGAGAGGAAGACAGGGAAGGGGAGAGAAAGAGAGACACCTGCAGCCGTTCTTCACCACCTGTGAAGCGACCCTCCCTGCAAGTAGGGAGCCGGGTTCTTGAACCAGGATCCTTGCATCGGTCCTTGAACTTCGGGCCATGTGCGCTTAACCCGCTACACCACCACCTCCCCCCGTCCCTCAAGCCTATTTTAGATATCTTCCAAGAGGGCCATGACTTCACTGATTTTTTTCCTGAGCCCAACAGTTAACATGCAGGTGGGCTAAAGTTACTGTTGGGGGAGGTGGTGTGTCCAGAGACACAAACCTTCAGCTCCATTATTTTTGGTGAGACCTTTTCTAGCTCACAGGACTCCTTAATTCCATTTCGGGTGGTGCACTTCCTAACAAAGCCACAGAACCTAGATATAGACCAGGGCCCACAAGACAGAACCCATGCACACATGTATCCATAAGTTGGGAAAGTGGTTCTTAGCAGATCCTTTAACTCCAGCACATAGAGTCCCCTGGCAGTGCAGTTCCTTGTTCCTTCTTTGAGTCTTTCTTTCTCTCCCATCCTGCTCCTGCTGTCCACACCAATCACCAACTTTCAGGTAGTGATGTTTCTTCCTTATCCAAAAGCCCAGCTGTTTCCTGATGAAATTTGTTCTTTTGTTGTGATATTTGTTTTCTGGGAGAGAGCTCCAACTTTTGGAGACTAGGTTGCCATAGCTCTGCCCTGGAAGTCCAAAAGTCTTCTACTTTAATTTTTATTATTATCTTTATTTATTGGTTAGAGATAGCCAAAAATCGAGAGGGAAAGGGGAGATAGAGAGGAAGAGAGACAGAGAGACACCTGCAGCCCTGCTTTACCACACCCAAAGCTTTCCCTCTGCAGGTGGGTACAGGGAGCTCGAGCCAGGGTCCTTGCACATTGTAACATGCATGCTTAACCAGGTGCACCACCATCTGGCCCCAAGCTACCAGAAGTCTTTTTGTGTAACCATTAAGCTACCTCCACTGCCCTATTTCCTTTTAAAGAGTATTTTATAGTTTTTGTTGTTTTTTTTTTTAGGTAGTGACAGAGAGGCAGCAAGGTGTGTGTGTGTGTGGGGGGGGCTTCTTTCAATGCAGTGGAGGTTGGGCTCAAACCACAACCTGAGCCATGCACATGGCCGGTCAGTGCACTGTCCAAGTGAACTATTTTGCCTGCTTTTTTACCAAAGCCTTGCTCAGCTCTGGTTGTTGGTAGTACTGGGGATGAACCTAGGACTTCAGAGACTCAGGCATGAAATGCTTTTTGCACCACCACTATGCTGTCTCCCCAGGCCTAACTCAATCTTCTCATCCTTCAAGTTCTGCCTTGCATATGACTGATTCTCCCTGCTCCCTCCCACCCTCTACCCCTGAGCTGCAGCAAACCTCCTGTTAGCGGGTTGAATTCTAGACAAAGTGCAGTTATCTGTGAGTGCATGTCTTGGCTCTTTTCTCCTCCACTTGATTCCTCTGCATGAAGTGGAGTAGCCTTCATGGAAACACCAGAGGGAGGGAGGGAGGGAGAGAGAGAGAGAAGCCAAGAAGCAATGAAGTGTTAATCAGGGGTGTCCCTTATACAAGCACATCCCAGGTCCTTACTGGAGTGTCAGAAAAGGAGGGAGGCTAAGTGTCTGGGCTACTTAGATGCTGGTACCACCTGAGGACATGGAAGCAACTCAAATTCTTGGTTCCCCTCAAGACCCACTGGCCCAGAAATGCTGGTGTGAGACCCAGGCACCTGTGGTTCAACTAAGAACCATCTAGAACCACCTTTTAAAGAAAGGGGTAGGGGGCTGGTGGTGGTGCACCTGGCTAAGCACACACATTTCCATGCACAAGGACCTGGGTTCAATCCCTTGGTCCCCACCTGTAGGGAGGAAGCTTCACGAGTGGAGAAGCAGGTCTGCAGGTTTTCCTCTGTCTCTCTCCTTTTCTGTCTCTCCCTTCCCTTTCCATTTCTCTCTGTCTCTGTCCATTAAGCAAATAAAATATTTAAGAAAAAAGAAACCATCTAAGAAAAGAATGTAATCCAAGTGACATGAATTGAACTTTCTGCCCAGGAAATGCCATGTCAAGAAATAACTAGGTTGTGGAAAAGTCAGGATTTTTTTTTTTTTTTTTTTTTTTTGTGCAGAGTAACACGACGTTTCTGACAGTCTGATCAGTGTGTTGGGCTGGCACTTGTGCCATCATTTAACATGTATTGATTGAGTTTCTGGAGACAGAGTGATGGACAAGGTGCTGATTGATCGCTTCTTTGTTGTAGATATTTTGGATTAAGTCAGCTTTGGGAGGGCTTACCTGGGTACTTACACTGGTCCATGGTTAGCAATCAACAGGTGCTCAGCAAATGAAAAGGCACAGTCAGGGCATCATTTAATCTTCACAGGATTCAAGTCTATCATCAAGACCATAGGATAAGAGGGGTACAATTCCACTCCCTCAGTTCCCACCACCAGAGTTCTGTATCCCATTCCCTCCCCTGATAGCTTTCCTATTCTTTATCCCTCTGGTAGTATTAACCCTGAGTCATTATGGAGTGCAGAAGGTGGAAGGTCTGGCTTCTGTAATTGCTTCTCCACTGAACATGGGCGTTGACAGGTTGACCCATACTCCCAGCACTACAAATCCACTGCTTCTGGAGGCTTTTTTTTTTCTTTCATTCCATAGGACAAAAAGAAATTTAAAGAGGAGGGGGAGATAGAGAGAGGGGGAGAGACAGACACCTGCAGATCTGCTTCACCACTTGTGAAGCGACCCCCTGCAGGTGGGGAGCCAGGGGCGTTGCTGGGCGTCCTCTAGCCAGTGAAGAAATGGCAGCAACACGGGGAACCGGCGGTGAAGGTGAGTAACGGGGGAAAAGGACCAACCTTTGGGAGTGCTTCAGAGAGACAGCTCGTTTCTTGTTCACACACAGGGTTAGATATACTGATCACCATCCAATAGGAACATAGGGAAAGCATGTAGGACCCAGTGAGGGAACCTCGTGACACTCACGCCATGTTAATTACCCACAAGTGCACCTCATTCATGCCATGCTCTCAGGTCACATCTGCTTCTCATACACAGCTCGGGCTCAAAGGCAAGTTAGCAGCCTGTAAGGACACAAGTTATGGCCTTATAAAGGGAGGTCACGAATCGGTCATGCACGAGAAACGGGAAACTTTAGGGTATGTTGTGTGAGGAGGCAGCTCCCTTGCCCCTGAGCTCGGTGCCATCTCAGCCTACAGAGTCGAGGAGGGACGTGCCTCAAGGCCAGGTCAGCCTTGGGGTTAGTTACCTCCTCAAGGCTCAGTGTAGAAGTGATAGGCCTCTATCCAGGTTAAAGGCTCCACCCAGGTGTGGGTCCTTGAGTTTAGTACTATGTGCGCTTAAACCAATGCACCACTGCCTGCAGACCCCCCCCCCCCCGGTCTGTGTGTCTTCTTTTCTGTAGCTCTCTCACTAAAATAAATGCACTTTTTAAAAAAAGAGTGAAAATTAAGTGGCCACCCAGTACAATGCACACATGTTATCATGCTTAAGGACCGGGGTTCAAGGCCCTGGTCCTCACCTGCAGGAGGAAAGCTTTATGAGCAGTGGAGCAGTGCTGCAGATGACTGTCTCTAGCTCTCTATTAACCAAATAAATGAAAAAAAAACAAGAAAAAGAAATGTTTACTGGGTACAGTTGAGCCAGGCAGGCATCAAGCCCCAGCCATAAACTGGCAGATAAAAAAAACAATTAAAAATAAACCATCAAATTTATACTGAAGGGCAAGCCAAAATGATGTTGTTAAGCCGATATAAACTATTTCCTGTGAGCAGGCTGCAAAGCACCAGGCCAAACATGAGCCATTTCCTTATTGCTTTGGCTATTGGTTCTATATCAGGTTGGGACAAGCCAGGTGTGCTGTGGATCTGGAAAGATAGCTTATTATCATTCCCAAATTATAGGAAACAGTGCGGGGGGGGGGGGGAGAAAATATCCCCAACAACAGCAGTCACTATCTGGTGGGGTGGAGGGGTCTTCACCATCACCCTCACCAGGAAGGAGGGTGATTGATGGCCCCAGTAGCCAAGGGGGGTCCTCGTCGATTTCAGCTCTCATTTAAAACGCCGAGGTCTCGACGTGCTCATTAAAGAATATAATGGATTTACATATTTTAATTATGTTTTATGGATCGCGAACGCCGAGTCATTAGGAGGCCCTGCAGGCACTGTGATGGATGAAAGGGGGCAGCCACATCTGGCTGGGGGACACAGGGAAATGGGAGACTGGTCCCAGCCCTGGTAACCTTGGCCACAGGAAGCCCTGTGTCCTGAGGAGGAGCCCAGTGTGGGTGGTGGGGAGGGGGAGATGCAGGAGATTACATGCATTATATGCGTCCTCATCTGTTCCTCCAGCACCTCGTGCGCCTGCCTTTTAGCTCTTGTATTTCATTGCTAATTCTTATAGGGAAGAAAATCCAATAGCGAATTCATCTGACATCACTATAAACCATTTTTGTTGTTGTTGTTGTTACTCATGCCTGCCACTGGGGCTCGGTGCCTGCGTGATTATACCGTTTCTTTTCCCTTCTTTTTTCTTTTGATGGAGAGAGAGAGAGGAGTGAGAGACAGGGAGGAGAGACACCTGCAGCACTTCTCCACTGTTCCTGAAGCTTCTCCCCCAGCAGATGGGGGACCAGGGACTTGAACCTGGGTCCTCAGGCATGGTACCAGGTGAGCCACCACCCATTGTGGTCTTTTTAAATTTTTTTTATTTAGTATATCTTTCATTCATTTATTGGATAGAGGCCTAGGGAAATTGAAGGGAAAAGGGGAGATATAGAGAGAGATGGGACCAGGTGGTGGCACACCTGGTTTAAGCACTCACATTCTAGTGCACAGGGACCCAGGTTCAAGCCCCTCATTCCCACCTGCATAGGGAAACCTTCATGAGTGGTGAAGCAGGGCTGCAGGTGTCTCACGGTTTCCCTTTCTACTCCCCATCCCTTCTCAATTTCTCTGCCTCTACCCAATAATAAATAAAAAAATATTTTAAAGAGAGAGAGAGAGAGAGAGAGATGCAGTGCTGCTCCACCACTTGTGAAGCTTCCCGCTCTGCAGGTGGGGACCTGGGGTTCGAACTCAGGTCCAGTGGTCATGGTAACACATGCACTCTACCAGGTGGCTGTTTCTTAAGGGAACTGCTCAATGGTGTTAGGAATAGTCACATTCAGAACAGCCTCCGTCTGGCAGAATAGAAGCCCTGTATCCACTCCCAGTCCTGGTGATCACTTGAATCTTCTTTTGTTTTCCCTCTAGGGTTATCACTGGGGCTCAGTGCCTGCGCTATGAGTCCACTACTCCTTGAGGCTGTTTTTCCCATTTTGTTGCCCCTGTTGTTTTTATTGCTATTATTATTGTTGTTGTTGCTATTGTTGTTGTTGGATAGGACAGAGAGAGATCAAGAGAGGAGTGGAAGACAGAGAGGGGCATAGACACCTGCAGACCTGCTTCACCGCTTGTGAAGTGACACCCCCTACAGGTGGGGTGCCGGGGGCTCAAACCAGGATCCTTATGCTGGTCCTTGCACTGCTGTGCTACTGGCCTGGCCCCCCAAATTTTACTTATTTACTTATTTGTTTATTTATTTATTTTTTAGATGGCTCTGGTGAAGGGAATGGGAAGCTTTAGCTCACCAGTGAAGACCCAGGACTAAGCCCCAGCACCACATATGAGTACTAAGACACCGGCGACGATGAGGGAGGGGGCGCTCCAGTGCTGTGGTTTTTCTCTCTCTCCCTCCATCTCTCTATCTGAATGAAAAAGCCACCGGAGAGCTAGTTTTTTAATTTATACTTATCTTACACGAAAATAAATAGAAAATAAAAAATGAGTAAAAACTAGTTTAGGGAGGTAGTTTAGTAATATTGTGTCTTCTTAGGCCTCAGGTTTGTGCCCTGATAGCACACACACAAAAATGAATGAACAGTGCTGAAGGGGGCCAGGCAGTATTGCATCAGGTTAAGTGCACACATTACAGTGCACAAGGATACAGGGTCAAGCCCCCTAGTTCCCACCTGCAGGGGGAAAGCTTCACGAGTCTTCTCTCTCTTTATCTCCTCCTTCCCCTTCAATTTCTCTCTGTCTCTATACAATAATAACAATAAAAAATATTTTAAAATAATGGTGCTGAGGAGACAGCATAGTGTCTCTATGAGCACACCTGAGGCTCTGAGTTTCCCAGGTTCAATTCCCAGAATCACCATACACCAGAGCTGAGAACACTGGCAAAAATTAAAAAAAAAAAATAGTGCCCACCTGTGAGGGAGGGAGCTTCACTAATGGTGAAGCAGGGCTGCAGGTGTCTCTCTGCCTTTCTCCCTCTCAATCTTCCCTTCCCTTCGCAGTTTCTCTCTGTCCTATCTAATAAAAATAAGTATTTAAAAACTAGTAATAAACTTTTGTTGGAACACAGGCATGTCCTTTGTTCACACTTTCTTCCTCATTATAAGCCAAAGCTCCTTAAAGAAAATATTTATGGGGCAGAGGACACAGCAAAATGGTTTTGCAAATGACTTCCATGCCTGAGGCTCTGAGGTCCCAGGTTCAATCCCCAGGACCACCATCAGCCAGATCTGAGCAGGGCTCTGGTCTGTTTGTCTGTCTGTCTCTCATTAAAATAAAACAAATGAAATGTATTTTAAAATACTGGGTAGGAGAGATAGCATAATGGTTCTGCAAATGACTTCCATGCTTGAGGCTCTAAGGTCCCAGGTTCAATTCCTCAGCACCACCATCAGCCAGAGCTGAACAGGACTCTGATTTCTCTCTCTCTCTCTCTCTCTTTTTGTATCTCTTTCATTAAAAATAATGAGAGCATAAAGAAAATGTTTATGGACCAGATCATGTTAAAATCCATCACTGCTACCTCACCCCGGTAGCTTTGTGAAGGAGTAAATTCCCCAAGTTGATTCATTTAGAAATCCCTCATATAGAAAGTTAAGTGATTTTAGAGATTAAAAGTAGGCCATAGAGGACTAGATAATAGTGGAATTTCCCCTTTGCCCTATCCATGGACAACAGAGAGCTTCTGATTAACTAGAATATTTGTAGAGGAGATACCAAAACCCAAATGCTCTATAGCCTTTGTGTCATGTAGTTATCATTAACCCACATACTCCGCTTCTGTAATCCTGCTTCCTTTCCGGCGCCCTATGGTAGTAGTTTCAAAATGCTTATGTTAGACATAGCTATAAAATGTACTCCTTGAACTTCCTTGAAGACCCCCTTCCTGGACCCTTTAAAAAGAGACGCGTTTCAGACCTCAGTGTCTCAGGCAATGGGGCCTTACTGGCACTCCGGCTTGGGACCTCTCAAGAGAATTGTCTCTTTGTCTCTGTGTAAGTCTTACTGGCCTTAACCTTTTATTCTTGAATAAAATCTCCAAATATTCTCCAAATATTCTTAGCAGTCATGTATGGGTTTGAGTTAGAAGTGCCCTTATAGCTTGGATAATTCAATCCCTCTGACATGGGCTAATCACTGGAATATTCACACATGTCCAGAGGTGTTGTGATCTGTGAAGGCAACAGAAAAGTCTGACTGACTTATCCCATGATCCTTTGCAGCTGCCCTAGAATCACAAAGATTCTGTGGGCTTCGGGACTCAAAAGTTTTGGGTCCACATTCCAAACAACATCGCTTTTTTTTTTTTTTCTTAAATGTAAACTCGGGACCTGGAACTTCTCATCTGTGAAATGAAGAAAATAATACCTGACTTGCAGGTTGGCTGTGGGGATTAAGAACAGCAAGCGTTTTAATTATGATTTATGGATTAAAAGCCTTCTGCTCACAAAGGCAGAAAACAGAGGCTTCCTTCTGCCTTCCTCCCGCAAGTCTCTTCGGGATACAAAATCCACAGTCTGTAGCTCGGAATGGTTTGCTTTGCTCAGGATCTTGTCAGCATCTTCTGCCTGCAGGGTGAACGGTGGACAGACACTGACTGGGCTGATGCCCTGAAATGCCCTTTCTCTGAATCCAGTGTCTTCCTCTTCTCCCTGGGAATGATCTGGTAACTGAATGGAACTGTGCTACAGCCTCCTGGCTGGCTCTCCTTGAAAACACAGTCGGCCTCTAGGGGGAGCTCAAGTCCTCTTAATTCTCATGGCCAGTGTCAACCACAGAATATCCATCCCTGAGTTACTCAACTAACTGTATTTGCTGAGTGAAAGGAGAGAAAAGTGGAAGGACAGGTGTCAGGAATGAGAGCAGAACTTGACTTCCAAAGACTTCTTTACTAGTAAAATTTTATATTATTATTTTTGTTAATATTAGACTCCAGGGGCCATGGGAGACATTTAACTTGGGTAGAGGGAATCCATCTTCCATCCTACTATCATCTCTCTTTAGAAAGTTATGATCTGAGGGCTTGGCGGTGGCTTACTGGGTTAAGTGCACATAGTACGAAGTACAAGGACCGGTGTAAGGATCCCGGTTCGAGCCCCCAGCTCCCCACCTGCGGGGGGAGGGGGTCACTTCACAAGCAGTGAAGCAGGTCTGAAGGTGTCTATCTTTCTCTTTCCCTATCTATGTCCCCTTGCCCTCTCAATTTCTCTCTGTCCTATCCAATAAATCAAAAAAGGTGGTCTCCAGGAGCAGTGGATTTGTAGTGCAGGCACCGAGCCCCAGTGATAACCCTGGAGGCAAAATAGAAAGAAAGAAAGAAAGAGAGAGAGAAAGAAAGGAAGGAAGGAAGAAAGGAAATAAGAAAGGAAGAAAGGCAGTTAAGATTTAGGACCAGGCTGTGGTACACCTGGTTAAGCACACACATTACCATGTATAAGGACCCAAGTTCAAGCCCCTGGTCCCCACCTGCAGGGGGAAGCTTCATGAGTGATGAAGCAGAGCTGCAGGTGTCTCTCTGTCTCCCTCTCTATCACCTCCTTTCACCTAAATTTCTCTCTGTCTTATCAAATACAAAGAAAAAAAGGGGGGAGATAGTTACAATTTGGGGCCAGGCAGCAGAGTACCTGGTAGAATTCACATGTTTCCATGTGCAGGGACTTGGGTTCAAGCCACCAGTCCCCACCTTCGGGGGTGGGGGGAGGGACTTCATGAGCTGTGAAGCAGTGGTTTAGGTGTCTCCATTTTTCTCTCTCTCTACACTTTAAAATCTCGTTGAGTTATTATTGGACACAGACATCTGCAGCTCTGCTTCACCACTTGTGAAGCTTCCCCCTGGAAGGTGGGGACCAGGGGCTTGAACCCAGGTCCTTGCACAGTTTAATGTGGGATTTAACCAGGAATGACACTGCATGCCCTCCTCCCTTTTCTATTTTCCCCTTCCCATTCAATTTCTCTCTGTCTTATCAACAAAAAAGAAAAAAAGGGGGGGGGGCAGGCAGTAGTGCAGTGGGTTAAGCACACATGGTGTGAAGTGCAAGGACTGATGTAAGAATCTCGGTTTGAACCCCCGGCTCCCCAACTGAAGAGGAGTTGCTTCAAAGGCAGTGAAGCAGGTCTGCAGATGACTATCTTTCTCTCCCCCTTTCTATCTTCCCTCCTCTCTTGATTTCTCTCTGTCCTATCTAACAATGACAGCAATAACAACAATAACAACAACAATAAGCAACAAGGGCAACAAAAGGGAAAAAATATCCTCCAGGAGCAGTGGATTCATAGTGCAGGCACTGAGAAGTAAAAAAGAAAGAAAGAAAGGAAGGAAGGAAGGAAAGAAAGAAAGAAAGAAAGAAAGGAAAGGAAAGGAAAGGAAAGGAAAGGAAAGGAAATAGCTGCTTGGAACAGAGGATTCATCATGCAGGCACCTAGCCCCAGTGCTAACCCTGGTGGCAATATAAGAAAAAGAAAGTATATAATATATCGAATAAAAGTGCAGTTCAAAAACAAATAATAGCTTGGTATGGGGGAAAGGTAGAGACAGAAATTTGGAAGTGAGGATGGAGTTGTTCCCAGCAGGGCAAGGAAGAAAAACTAGATAAAGCTTTGCAAGAGACAGCGCTCAGACAGAGAGGACCATGTTGTGAGAGACCATGTTGTGGAGGGGATGCAAAAAGGGCAGGGACTCTGGCTCAAAGACACAGAATATATTGTTCCCGAGGACAATTGAGTGTATTGTGAACACTGGTAGGAAGGAGACCAGCCTACTGATCCCTCGGTCCCAATGGGGAAGGGAGGACTTTGGGAGAATCAGGTCTTGATTATAGAGGAATGGAAGTTCCCATAATGGCTTGAGAGACAGGCAAAAGTTGGGTGTAAGAATATTCTTGTTCTTGTTGTTGTTATTATTATTATTTGACATGACCTGGGCTTTGCTGTCTGGGATGGTTTTTCTGACTATTTTAGACACAGACACATGGGGAGAGGCACAGACAGAGAGGGAGAGACACCACAAGAAGGAAGTTTCCTCCAGTGTGGTGGGGGCTGGGCTCGAACCTGGGTCCCATGCATGGCCAAGCAGGTGCACTATCCTGGTGAGCTATCTTGCCAATCCAGGATTTTAAAAAAAAATTATTTGAATTGAAAGCAACTTGTTTTCCTGTCAAAATCTCTCTAGGGCCAGCATGTGGGAAATCAGAAAAATCAGCCCAGAGTAGTAGCCCAGGCCATGCCAATTACAACAACAACAACTACAACATTTGTACACCCAGCTTGGAGGGAGGGGGTTCTGCTCATATGCAATGGCAAGTGAGAGGAAATTGACTCTCTCTCATATTTATTTATAAGAAAGGTAGGAGGAGAAAGAGAAAGAACCAGACGCTACTGTGGTACATTGTCGTATGCTTTACATTGGCTTGTTCTAGCCCTCCCCCTCCAAGAGAATTGGATGAGTCCTGTTAATTTCGCGGGCCTGCTTGGCCCCGCCCCAAGGGACCCTGGGAGAGGGTTCCTGAGTTCCCCAGTGACAGAGTTCCTGAGTTCCGGAGTTCGAGAGTGCGAGGGTGCGAGAGTTTCTGAGTTCGAGAGTAAGGGAGAGGGTTCCTGAGTTCCAGAGTAAAAGAAAGAGTGCTTGCGCCGCCGCAAAGAGACAGCAGAGTTCTGTTTGGTGATTAGTTTGTCTTAGTTTATGAATAGTTCCTCCTGAATAAAGAAATACAGCTTCCCTGCCCATCCGTGTGTCTGGTCGTCTCTGTTACCCGCCCGTGAAGCTAGCCCGGCCAGCTGGAGCCATCCAAAATTTTAACAACAGTACATATGCTGCTGGGGACTGAACTTAGGACCTCATGCTGGAGAGTTCAGTGCTTTATCCACTGGGATACCTCCCGGATCATGGGAGGAAGAGATTCTCAATGGGCCACTTTGCAACTGTCTGTGAGAACACTCTTGAGTCACTGTGCTGCTTTATCTTGTGTTAGGTGACAGGGCGATAGTGTATTATGACAAAGGTCTGTGTGAGCATTGAAATCTGGAGTGTTGAGTACTTTTCTTTCCTGAAAAGGAAAAAAATATATATACAGAGAAATGGCACTTTTTGCATATGGATCTAAGGGATTATGGAAGTCCTTGATGTCTGGGACTTTCTCAGCTCTGCTTCTTATTAGTTACTCTCTCTGGTTCTGGACTTCCTTACTTGTAAAATGACAATTCTATGACATTACAACCATCTTTTTGAAGGCTTGAATCCTGTTCCATTCATTTCCTCAGTACCTGGTGTAGTTAGACACTTAATGATGTTTTATCACCATCAGTTATCACCTGGGACATGATGGAACCCCTTCCTCTTGTGGCTTTTTTCTTTTCTTTTTCCTTTCTTCTTTACTTTTTTTTTTTTTTTACCTCCAAGGTTATTGCTGGGGCTTGGTGCCTACACTATGAATCCGATGCTCCTGGTGGACATTTTTTTCCCCATTTTTATTGGACAGGACAGAGAGAAATTGAGATGAAGTGGGGAGATAGAGAGGGAAAGAGAAAGATAGACACCTGCAGACCTGCTTCACCGCTTGTGAAGCTTCCCCCCTGCAGATGGGAAGGGGAGGAGTGGAACTAGAGAACCTGGATCCTTGCGCAGGTACTGTGTGCTTAGTCCACTGCACCACTGCTCAGATCCCCACTATTTTATTTTTATTTCCTTGGTTTTTATTATTTTTGATAGAGACAGATAGATATTGAGAGGGAAGGGGGGAAGACAGAGAGTGAGCGAGGAAGAGAGGCACCTGCAGCCCCACCTCACAGCTTTAGAAAACTCCCCCAGCAAATGGAGACTAGGGCCTTGATCTTGGGTTTTTTCACATGGTAACACGTGTACCCAATCAGGTGTATCACCACCGGGCCACTATATTTTATTCTTACTGCCAGCAGGATTATCACTGGGGTTCAGTGACTGTACTACAAATCTACCATTCCTGATAGCCAGTTTTTACCTCCCCCTCCTCTCCCTCTTCCATGTTCTCCCCCTACTCCTGTTCCTTTACTTTTCCTTCCCTTCTCCCTTCCTCCCTCTTCCTTTACTCCCTTCCTCTCCTCTTCCTCCTCCTTCTTTTTTTGATACAGATGATACAGACTGATAGAAACTGAGAGGGGGAGGGAGAGACCCACAGCACTGCTTCACTGCTCATGAAGCTTCCCCATTTGCAGGTGGGGACTGGGGGCTTGAACTGATGTCCTTGCATGCTGTAATGTGTGCACTCAGCCAGGAGAGTCTCTACCGGGGTCCAATAACATCAGCCCTGTCTTGCCCACCCCACCCCCCATCTGTCTTTGATTACAGTGCAGTTGATTGCTTTGGCTTGCATCTCGTGCATCACGTCCCTGAACAAACATTTCCATCTTTGATTAGAATTAATCCAACGACAAGGACCAGCCAGCCACACATACCCTGGAAGGGCCTTGGTAAATGGCATTAATTTTGCAAATTAATAATGATGCAAATGGCAGTATTGCATGGTGTGGGGGCCCTGTGCTGTGGATTATGTATATCCAGATGGAGCGACCACCCTTGGTTTAGCTGGTGTAGATGTAGAGAAACAGCCTTGGAGAGTGAGTGACAGGTGGGCTGGTTGGGCTGCTGAGTTAAATCCAGGCAAGTCCCACAGCCTGCAGGAACAGCCACGTGGCTGTGTCTGAGAATAGCCAGGGGATACCTTCCTGTGGTCACCCAGAGCACAAAGCTGTTACTGGCTCCCTGTGTGAGCTCAGGCTGCAGACAGCGCACAGCCCAGGTGTGGTGGTGGAGGGCTCCAGGGATGGGAGGATTTTCCCAGGCTTCCAGAGTTCAAGTTCAGCTGTGGGCAGGTGTGACACACCTGCCAATCATGCAGAAGAACCCTTAACAACAGCCCAGGTGTTCCCCCTCCCCATAAACAGATGCAACTTCAGGGTCAGCAGGAATGCCCAGGGAGGGAGTGGTTTAAAAACAGACTCTCTGGCTCCTCTCTGCAGAATCCTGAGGCAGCAGGTCTGGGCTGGAACTTGGGAAATCTGGCTGCAAACTGGCTGGAACTTTCCGTGAACCTGTGGGCTCCCATGGGGGTGGGGGGTGTCACAGCTACAGATGAAGTGGAAAAGAGAACTTCAAGGCAAAGATAGAGTTAATTAACCAAATAGTAGGAAGGAGAGAAGCCCCAGATAAAAGGAGGCCCTTGTTGGTATGCATGAGACCCCTTCTGTTTCATTGGTTTAATACCCCCTGCTTAACACTGTATTCTATTTACATAACCACTACAGGGCATTGGTTCAATCCCCACTGGTTCATGATATGTTTTTGCTCCGCCCCCTCTCCTTGTCTCACACTGATTTTCACCAGTCACTTTTCTCTCCACCCTCTCTATGTCACATCCTGTTTCCACCCTACTTGGCAAGTATATATAAAGACAGCATTGTGAGTTTTAGGGTACTTGAGATTAGCTTAGCTCGGCTTAGATTGTGCTGCGTCCTGCATGAATAAAGAGATACTGCCTACAGCTCAACCATGAGTCCCTGGTCATCTGTTACCCGCCCGTGAAGCCAGCCCGGCGAAAACAACAGGCCCTGATAAAAGTACCCCCCACCCCCAGTGGTGTGTCCTATGCTGAAGCTTCTAAGTCCCAACACTAAACTTCCCCAGATACAGCTATGCAGAAAAAGGTAACAGTAACTTTAACAGTCACTAAGGCAACCAGACCCTGAGCAATGGGTTCCCGGGCACCCCTTAACCTAGCAGCCTCTCTGCCCTCAGCCTGCATCCTGCCCTCCCCCTAAAGCTGGACCTTCCCTTTGTTGGGAGAGCAGAATTCTTCAAGAGCAGGAGTTCTTTCTGTGGCCTGTTAACGTTAATAACGTTAAGAAATTTCCTCCTTGCTGACTCCATCGCTGGCTCTGAGGCTTGAACCCTCAACACAAAGAAAGTTCCTTCTTGCCTTGGCTTTCTTTCTTTTTTTTTTTTTGGGGGGGGGGTCTTGGACTATAGCTGGAAGGCAGGGTAAGGCTTCCAGGTGGGGGTCATGGCTGGGGTCCCACACTGTCTGTGAGATTGGGGTGGGGGCAGGAAATGAGCCCTGAGGGAGAGAGGGTCACTGAGCAGGTTAGGAAAGGTCTGTTTTCCTTCCTTCCTCCCTCCCTTCCATCCTTCCCCCCTCCCTCCTTCTCTTCTTCTTTCTTTCTTTCTTTCTCCCTTCTTCCCTCCCTCTTTCCTCCCTCCCTCCCCTCTCCTTTCCTTCTTTTTTTCTTTCTTCCTTTCGTGGGGCAGAGAAGGTCATGGATATTATCTAATACTTAACAAGGACTAGAGTAGCAGAGGGTTCTTGACACTGAAATCACAGCAGCCATTAGGAACTGGGCTTAGTGACATTTTGGTTACTAAAATGCCTGCCTGCCTATGTAACGGGGTCCCATATCATGCAGCCTAGGAGCCTGGTCCCCTGTGTGATGGCACTCTCTGACTTTCTCAGGAAGATGCAATCCCTGAGTGGTACAATCCTCCAAAGGTCTCATCACCATGAGGCAGCACGTGGCTGTATAGTCTTCCTAAGTGTCAAGAAGCATTTGAAAGAGGAGAGAGGTGGGCTGACTTCAGACCGACCCTCCCCCCCAACAATAACCTCTTGATGGTTCAGAATACACTTCATCAGATTTCATACTAATCATTCTTTGTTTTTCCTCATCCTACATATGTTAAAAATTTCATTCTAGCTTTCTTTCTTTTGGGAACATTACTATGAAAATAAAGAACACTCTCTATATTAAAGAAAGAGAAGGGAGAGAGAGAGAGAGAGACCCATCCTACCTGCAGGGGGAACGTTTTGCAAGTGGTGAAGCAGGGCTGCAGGTGTCTGTCTTTGTCCCTCTCTAACTCCTCTTCCCCTCTCAATTTCTGACTGTCTCTATCCAATAAATAATGATAATAAAAAATTAAGAGAGAGAAGACAGCAACCCATGGGCACAGGATGCCTGGAGTAGAACTCAGGACCTCACATCTGAGAGCCTAGTGCTTTCTCCATGACACGCCTCCTGGCCAGCTCACTGCTAATTTAACAAGACCGACACTTCTCCATTTCTGCACAGTTTCCATAGGGCTTGGCCTGGCCCCAGGCTTATATTCTGCCTGTTGGAAACTCATTCATCCATCACCCATGGGGAAAGCAACTCAAAGCCGGCCCTTAGGACTTGGGGGTTGGCTTGGCAGTTCCAGCCAGGGCCTCTCAGCCAGTCCTGGGGGCCTTAAGTTCAGAGCCCTGTGACCTTGGACCTGAACCCTCAAGTCTCAGTGTCTTGATCTGGACAGTGGCGAGGATACACAAACATCTGGCAGGACAGCTGCCAGGGAGAAGGCAGCAGCAGAACCTAGAAAGCAGAGGGGGTGGCAGCCCTAGAGGGGCACAGTAGATAAAGCTTTGGACTCTTAGAGCTGTGTGGTGGTGTGTTGGGTAGAACACACATATTTCCATGCATAAGGACCTGGGTTCAAGCCCCCTGGCCTACACCTGCAGAAGGGAAACTTCTTGAGTGATGAAAGAGGTCTACAGGTGTCTCTCTCTCCCCCTCCCCCCTTTTAATTTCTCTGTCTCTATCCAAAATATATAAATGAAATAAAAATAATAAAAATAGGGCTGGGGAGACAGCATAATGATTCTGTAATAAGACTGTCAGGCATGAAGTTCTGAGGCCCCAAGTTTTATCCCCAGCACCACCACAAACCAGAGCTGAACAGTGCTCTGGTATCTCTCTCTTTCACTAAAATAAATAAAATATTTAAAATAAATCTTTCAAAGGAAGAGAGGGCTGGGGAGGCAGCATAATGATTCTGTGAAGGACTTTCCTGTCTGAGATGCTGAGTTCCCAGGTTTAGTCCCCGAGCACCACCACCAGCTAGAGCAAAGCAGGGCTTTGGTGGTTCTCTCTCTCTCTCTCATTAAAATAAAGCATTTAAAATAATAATAGCAAACAAATAAATCTTAAGAAAAAATATCAGACTGTCAGGCATGAGATCCCTGGTTTGATCCCCAGCAGTATGTGTACCAGAGTGTAGTACTCTGGTTCCTTCTCCACTTCTCTCTAATCAATCGATCCATTGATCGATCGGTCAGTCAATCAACCAACCAACGAAGCAAACAGAAGGGCTGATGGAAGGCATTAGGGGGGAGGAGTTAAATGTTCATTGCTCTGAATCTGCACTGAGTCAAGCTGAGCCAGCCTCTGAGGGGACCCACTTTCAGATCCCCTAGTGTCTGGGACATACCCCTCCTCGTCCCTCTTCCTCCTCTCCTCCCCTGCTCCCCTGTTCCAAGCTAGACTTACCAGTGGTGCCTCAGAGACGTTCAGAGGAGCACTATTTGCAATAGCCCTGACTTGGGAGCAACCCAAGTGTCTAGCGGCAGATGAGTGGCTAAGCAGATGGTGGTATCTATACACAATGAAATACTACCCAGCTGTTAAAAATCAAGAAACTATCTCCTTCATTTGATCTTGGATGAAGCTTGAAGGAATCATGCGAGAAAAGTCAAGAAGAACAGGATGAATACAGGATGACCTCACTCATAGGTGGGGCTTACGAAACAGATGACAGAAAGAGAAATGTAAGCAGAGGACTATGGGGGAGGAGGTTGCGGGGAGGGGTCTTTGGAGTCCTGCAGCATGATGGTGGAGGGGGATTTAGGTTGGAGGTGACTGTTTTGCAGATGCCTATCATGGCGAGACGAGAAATTGTACACGTGTGTCAACAACTGTATTAGGGGCTGGGCGGTAGTGTGTCTGGTTGAGCTCACCTATTCCAGTGTGCAAAGACTTGGGTTCAAGTCCACCTTAAGCCCCCCTCATCTATTCTGAGCTCAGGGGCCTGGGGTGGGAGCTTGGGAGCAGAAGAGTTGCAGGAAGGCTCCCAGTGGAGGGTCAGGGGCCAGGAGCTCTGGGGACAGAACTTTTACCTCCTGGTGGGAGGTAGAAGGGAATACAGAGCGAGCCAGGAACTGAGTGTCCAAGGATGGAGGGGCAGGGATGGGATGGAGGGGGTCTGGGGTCTTGGTGCTTGATGGTGGAAAGGCACCTGGGTTGGGGGAGAGAGTCTCTTGCAGACACTTGTTATGAGGAGATGAGAGGTTGTACTTATGTGTCAGCTACTGTATTATGAATTATTAACACCCCGATAAATTGAGAGGAAGAAGAAAAAATAATCTTTAGGGGCTAAGCAGTGGAACTCCTGGGTGGCTGCTCATGTGATCATGCCCAAGGTGGCTGCTCATGTGATCAAACCCCCCTGACCCCACCTGCAAGGGGGAAACTTCACTCACAGTGAGACAGGGCTGCAGGTGTCTCTGTCTCTCTTCCTGTCTATCTTCCCTCTTGATTTCTCTCTGTCTCTATCCAGGATAGATAGATAGATAGATAGATAGATAGATAGATAGATAGATAGATGAGATGGAAGGAAGGGAGAAAAAAAAAGAAGGAAGGAAGGCAGGAACGGAGGGAGAGAGAGAGGGAGAGGGAGAGGGAAGAGGGAGAGAAAGAGAGAGAACCATGTAGTGGCACACCTGCTTAAGGACCCACATTATAGTGTGTGAAGACCTGGGTTCAAGTCCCCGGTCCCCACCTGCAGGGGGAAAGCTTCTCAAGTGGTGAAGCAGGGCTGCAGGTGTCTCTCTGTCTCTCTCCCTATCACCTCCTTCCCTCTCAATTTCTGGTGATCTCAATCCAATAAATAAATAAATATAATTTAAAAAATTAAAAGAAAGAAAGAAAGGAAGAAAGAGGAAGAAAAGAAGGGAGGAAGGAAGGAGGGAAGGAAAGAAAGATAGAGTTTTGAAAGCAGCCTCCTTCCTAAAATTCCTGGTTTTAGCTCAGAATCTACCTGGCCTGCTTCAGTCTGGAGCGTGCACCTGTGTGGACACACCTGTGTGTCTGGGGCCCTGGCAGAGCCCAGGGCTGGCAGGGCTGTGGGCATCTGTGTCTTCCCTCACCCAAGCTGATACTCAGTCCTCAAGCATCTGTGATTTGCCATTTGCAAGTGAAATCCCAGCTCTGGACTGCAGCCAGGTGAAGCAGCCGGTTCTCTGCTCTCCAGCCTTCTGGTTTAGCTCCAGGCTGCCTTGACTGATAACCTCAAGAGGGCTCCCAGCTGCTTTGCACAAATAATCCAGCAGATCCCCGAGATTTATCTTAACGATTGATTGGGACAGTCAAGGCGGTACACAGAGGATTAAATTAGAAGGAATATTTGGAGGCTGCTTAAGTATCTGCTATCACAGGGCCAGTCTTGACATCTCTAAATTGATAATGACAACCACAGGCGGAAGGGGGTAGAACATTCTAGAATGTTCAGGGTTTCTGCATTGGGAAGGGCAGGACCCAGGATATTGATCCATTATTGATGTTGTGAGGGTGTGAACTTCACAAACCCCAAGCTGGCTTTTAAAAAACTATGGTAGTTGGGGGCCGGCCAGGCAGTGGTGCACCTGGTTAAGTTCATACATTATAGTGCACAAGGACCCAGGTTCAAGCCCCTGGTCCCCACCTGCAGGGGGAAAGCTTCATGAGTGGTGAAGCAGGGCTGCAGGTGTCTCTCTGTCACCCCCCCCACCTCAGTTCCTACCTTCGTTCCTTCCTTCCTTTCTTCCTTTCTTTCTTTCTTCTCCAGTTTTATCCTTGGTGCTTGGTGCCTTGGTGCCAGCACTATGAATCCATTGCTCCTGAGGCCATTTTTAAAAACAGGTTTTTTTTTGATAGGACAGAGAGAAACTGAGAGAGGAGAGGAAGACAGAAAGGAAGAGAGGGTGCCAGGTGGTGGCGCACCTGGTTAAGTGCATGCATTAACATGCATAAGAACCTGGGTTCAATACATTTAAAAAACACACACAAATAGAGGAATTTTTTTTGAATGAACTATATAAAAAAAAAAAGACCTGAGAGGTACATTCTGGTGTGTTTCCCCTGCATCCCCATATGAGGCAGGACTCAGTGTCCTTGGAAATCAGGGAAAGCAGGGGGAAGACAGGTAGAGTTCAAGGTCAATGTACAAAGACTGAATGGGGATTCTCAGAGAGGGTGACTCTCCACTGGGCATCTGTCCTCTGTCTTCACAGTAGAACACTTCCTCCCAACGAATCTTTCCAGTGGAATATACTTTCTAGCTCTCTTCACAGTTGTTGAGGGCATGTGGGCTGTGTGGATTCTGAACATCCAAAAATAACCTGACTTCAGACATTTTAAGTTGCTTGACAGATTTTGGTCATTGATAGGGCAGGGAGAAATTGAGAGGGAGGCTGAAATAGAGAGGAAGAGAGACAGAGAGACACCTGCAAACCTGCTTTACCACTCTCGAAACTTCCTCCCTCTACAGATGGGAACGAGGGACTTGAACCAAGGTCCTTGTGCATGTCTAAAATGAATAAATCTGATTTCCAAGGTCACTGAAGTGTACCCCATGGGGTTCACAGGGAACATAAATAAATCTGTCTAAAATACAAAAGGGCTATTTAAAATAAATAAAAATCAGTTATTTTCATGAGAGAGAAATGGAGAGAGAGAGAGAGTTAGCTGAAGGCAGGGCACCACTCAGCTCTGGCACATGGTGGGGATTGAACCTGAGACCTTCAGGATCTCAGGGGTTCTAGTCTGGCATGCTTCTGCTGTGATGTCTCCCCAAACCTTCAGTGTGTGTGTGAAGCCTTGTTTTCCACTAGAAGGTCCTTGACTTCTGAGCTGGACCTCACTGTGCCTCCCTCACCGGGGTCAGTGTGAAAGCAGCCAGAGCCCAGCCAGCAGCCCCCTTCTGGGGAGTGACTTTGGGCACTGACCTGGACACAGACAGGGTACTCCAACCTGTCACTTGCGGGGCCTAGGGCCTTCCCAGAACTGGTCGACATCCCCAGAAGATGAGCCAGAGATGTCCCTTGAATCCTGCAGCTGATTCAAGAGAGAGAGCACAAAGCAAGGTCCCCCAGCATCAGATCCAGCACTGACTCTACAGGGGAAGATAAAACTTGCCTCCAGACACCTGCAGCACAAAGAGTCGAGGGAGAGCTGTGTCAGCCCTCTTATCTCATTTACACCATTGTCTGGCTGCCTCCCTGGCTGAGCAAAAACTATTCATCTTGCTTCTGTTCTGCTCCCCTGGTCCTTTTTCACCTTTAGTGAACTTCATAGTCTATCGAGAGGCCTTCCAACTTTGCTTTTGGCCTTTCCAACTCTGAAAACAGGACATCTCCTCCTCCTCCTCCTGTTACAATTACTGATTTCATAATGATGAACAAGATTGTAAGATAACGGGTACAATTCCACACAGTTCCCACCATCAGAACTCTGTATCCCATCCTCTCCATCGGAAGTCCTCCTATTCTTTATCCCTCTGGGAGCATGGACCCAGGATCATTATGGGGTGCAGAAGGTGGAAGTTCTGGCTTCTATAATTGCTTCCCCACTGGATGTGGGCATTGGCAGGTTGATCCATACTCCCAGCCTGTCTCTCTCTTTCCCTAGTCAGTCAGGGATCTGGGGAGGTGGGGCTCTAGGACACATTGATGGGGTCCTCTGCCCAGGAAAGTCAGCTTGGAATCATGGTAGCATCTGGAACCTGTTGGCTGAAAAGAGAGGCAGAGAGTGTGAAGTTTCCTTCAGTGTAGTGGTGGGAAGGGCTTGAACCTGCATCGCACACATGGCAAAGCAGCGCACTCTCCAAGTGAACAATTTTATCTGTCCTATTTTATTTTTAAAATTCTTCCTTCCTCCCTCCCTCCCTCCCTCCTCTCTTTCTTTCTTTTCTTCCTTCACTTCTTTCTTCTTTCTTGATTTTTACTTTTTTGAATACAAATAGAGAGGTAGGGAGGCAAAGAGTTGGGAGGGGAGGAGAGGGGGAGAGAGAGGGAAATAGTGAGAGCGAGTGAAAGGAAGACAGACAGGGATAGAAAGAGAGAGCAGGGAGAGAGAGACAGAAAGAAAGGGGGTAGGAATAAAAAGAGGGAGAGAGAGAAAGAAAAAGGGATAGAGGGAAAAAGAGGGAGAGAGAGAGGAGGGAGAGAGGGGGAAGAAAGAGGGAGAGAGAGAGGGAGAGGGACAGAAAGAGAGAGGGAGTGTTGTTAAAATTTCGGAAGCTCTTGCCGGGCGGGCTAGCTTCACGGCGGGTAACAGAGACGCGGAGACAGTGGCTGGGCAGGGAAGCTGTATTTCTTTATTCAGGAACAACGATTCATAAACTAAGACAAACTAATCACCAAACAGAACTCTGCTGTCTCTTTGCGGCGGCGCAAGCACTCTCTCTTTTACTCTGGAACTCAGGAACTCTCCAACTCTGGAACTCTGGCTAACTCTGGCACTCTCGAACTCAGGAACCCTCTCCCTTACTCTCGAACTCTGAAACTCTCGCACTCTCGAACTCCGGAACTCAGGAACTCGGTCACTGGGGAACTCAGGAACTCTCGGACTCCGGAACCCTCTCCCAGGGTCCCTTGGGGCGGGGCCAAGCAGGCCCGCGAAATTAACAGGACTCATCCAATTCTCTTGGAGGGGGAGGGCTAGAACAAGCCAATGTAAAGCATACGACAAGGGAGAGAGAGGGAGTGGGATAGAAGGAGAGAGGGAGGGAGAGGGATAGAAAAAGGGGGGAGAGAGGGAGGAAGTGAGGGAGAGAGAGAGAGGGAGAGAGAGAGAGAACAATGGCACCAAAGCTTCCTTCAGTGCAGTGAGGGCAGGACTCAAACCTGGGCAGCAGCACACTATGCCAGAGAGCTATTTTGCTGAACCTAAACAGTTTCCTTTTGGTTGTCATTGGGGCTTCGCTGCTCTGGGCTAACTTTTGACAGACAGATAGACAGACAGGCAGACATCAGGGCACCAGAGCTTCCTTTAGTATGTCAGAAGCTGGACTTGAACCTGGGTCATGCATGTGGCAAAGCAACACACCACCGAGTGAGTTATTTTGCTGCCCCCACCCCCCACACACCCAGAAAGCACATTGATGATGGTTCTGCTCTTTGTAAGCGTGTGAGGGACTGTGGGCCTGACTGCTGCCTCCCCCCCTCCCCATTCCCAAGGCCGGTGGACTGGTTGACTCTCTTGGCCCAGCTGGTGCAGAGCCTCAGGGGAGGCTCCATCCCTGCATCTCCCTGGACAGTGTGCTGGTCTGGGGTCCCAGTGTGTGTCTTCTCTCCTTGGGGCTTTGTTCTCAGGGACCCCCAGAGAGGACTCAGCTTCTGGCCCTTCTCAATCCAGCCCTGCATCTCAGATGCTCCAAAGGGTTGAGCCTCCTTCTGGTGGGGCCAGCTGGGACAACTGCCACCCAGAGCCCTTCCTGCCTTTCCGGTTTGCTCCAGCCTCACAGCGGGGCCTCATATGCTAATGAGAGGTGGGAGGGGCAGAGGCCTGAGGGCAGGGCTACACCATCACATGGCCTCTGTGGGAGACCTGCCATGGGGGCAAACTCAATTAGCCTCCAGTAATAGCTACAGCTACCTCAGGGGAGTCTCCAGGCCAAGTTCATCTTCTCAGGCAGATCTGAGACATGGGGTATGGTCTGGGAGGTGATCTGGGAAACTGGAATCTGAGAGACAGGGGATCAGGGAGATGGGGAGGGGATCTGGGACACAGAGGTCTGGGACAAGGTGGGCCTGGGAGACAGGGGATAGGAGATTGGTGTCTGGGAGATAAGTGACAGTTGAGTTGTCCTGTTGGACCACTGCTGTGACTGGGACAGGGAGGTAGTGAGGCCCACTGAGCTGGCTGCATCTTAAGAAATAGGGAGCTGTTTGCTAGGTATCCTAGTTCCTCCTTCCATTACCCATTCTCCTCCTCATTCTCCTCTTCTTCCATCTCCTCCTCCCCCTCTTCCTCCTTCCCCTCCTCTTCTTCCCTTTATTTTTTTTCCCCACAAGGAACTTAGTGATGTGTGATGACTCCACTGTTACAGGACTCATTTCTAATAATAATAATAATAATAACAACTTTGTTCTGATAGAGACACAGAGAAACATAGAGGGAGAGAATGAGAGGGAGAGACAGAAGGAGCAAGAGGGGGAGAGAGAGGGAGAGAGGGGAGAGAGAGAGAAAGAGGGAGAAAGAAGGAGAGGAGAGAGTGGAGAGGGGGAGAGGAGAGAAGGGGGAGAGAGAAAGAGAGGGGGTGAGAGAGAAAGAGAGAGGGGGGAGAGAGAGAAGGAGAGAGAGGGAGGAGAGAGAGAAGGGGGAGAGAGAGGGAGGAGGAAGAGAGAGAAAGAGAGAGAGGGAGGAGAGGAGGGAGGGAGGGAGAGAGAGAGCAACTCAACTCTGATACCTGCCATGTCAAATATGGAAGCTGAAACTCAGCTGTGCAAGTCCTGTGCCCTCCAGCTGACCCCTTCTTGTCTCTGCTCTTCTGGAAACAAGTAGAAAGGCTGTGGGAGCAAGGGTGCCTCCCCCCCCTCTCCCCCCCCTCCTAGTGACAGATTTAATTTGGAATCTGGGGGGCTGGAGTTATCTTCTTCTGCCTCCAGGAGTATCACTGGGGCTCAGGGCCAGCACTACAAACCCACTGCTCCTGGTGGCCATTTTTTCCATTTTATCCGATAGGGCAGAGTGAGGAAGGGGACATAGAGAGACAGAAGCAACCCCATGCAGGTGGGGAGTGGGGATTGAACCTGGAATCCTTGCACTTACTACTCTGTGCCTTAATGAAGTGTGCCACCATGTGGCCCATTTATTATTATTATTATTAATTAACTTATTTTTGCCATCAGGGTTCTCACTGGGGCTCTGTGTCTGTGTAATTCTACCTGGTGGCCTTTTTTTTCTTTCTTTCTTCATTGCCACCAGTGTTATTGCTAGGAACTCCATGCCTGCACTATGAATCCACCACTCTCAGTAGGCATTTTTTTCCTCTTTTTTTTTTCCCTTTATAGTTTTATTAGATAGGAAAGAGAGAAATTGAGAGAGGAGGGAAAGATGAAGGAAAGAAACAGATATCTGATGACCTGCAGGTGGGGAGCGGGGGCTTGAATCTACATCCTTGTGCATAGTGATATGTGCGCTTAACCAGATGTGTCACCACCTAGCCCCATGGACTTTTTATTTTTCTTAGATAAAGGGTGTGATATACACACAGAGATGGAGATGGAGAGGGAGAGGGAGAAGGAGAAAGAGAGGGAGAAGGAGAAAGAGAGGGAGAGGGAGAAAGAGAGGGAGAGGGAGAAGGAGAAAGAGAGGGAGAGGGAGAAAGAGAGGGAGAGAGGGAGAGGGAGAGAGAGAGAGAGAGAGAGAGAGAGAGAGAGAGAGGCTCACTGCTCCATCATTTATGAAGCCTCCCTTGTGCAGGTGCTCCAATATTGTAGCCAGGGGCTCAAACCCGGGTCCTTGCACATGGTAACCTGTGTGTTCTACCAGCTGAGTCATCTCCCAGGACCCCTGTCCCAGTCTTACGGGGTCCTTTGGTGCCCATCCGCTTCTGCCTTCCCTGTCACTCCCAGGCTTGGACTGTAGAGCAGAAGGCCCATTCCCTGACCTGATTCCAGGTCAGCATCTCTCTGGTCTGGTCCTGAGCTTCCTCTTCCAAAGCCACACTGGGCAGCCAGAAAAATCTCACATCAAGGCTCTGGCATCTCTGGTGAACATCAGTGTTGGAGCCCAGCCTGGTGGCCTCTTGCCTTAGCCTCTCTCCCTGCTGTAGCCTGAAGGATGCCTTCCTGGGACCCCACTGCTCTTCCCTGTCTGCTCTCCCTCTAACCTATTATTTCCTGAGCATAGCAGGAACTCACCAGCTTAGTATGTCTACACCTGCCAGTTGGCTGCAGGCAGCCTGAGTCAGATACCTCTCTCTGCCTGACCCTGAAGAATCACTACGGCTCCCTAGTCAGCAGTTGCCTTTTCCAAAGGATTACTCAGGGACTCTGCCCCTGCCAGCATGGGTCATCCCTCACAACAAAAGTTCTTAGCTGGTGAATCCTTAGGGCCTGGGGTTATGCCTGCCAGTGTCTCTAGCTCACAGGAATGCATGCTTGATTCATGCACAGGCATTTGCTGTTTAAGAAACACACACACACACACACACCCCTTTTCTGCATTCCAGTCCATAAAAGGATGACATAAGTAAATTATACCGGGAGAAATTTGCTCCTAGGGTGGGGGTGGGGGTTCAAATCACAGGAGACAAAGACACAGGGAGGTGATGCCATCAGTAGAAGAAGCTTGTTTTGTTTTGTTCTGTTTTCAAGGGGATTTAATGTCCCAGAGATGCCAAGTCGCAGGAATCTTATTAGAACCTGTCTGGATGTGTACACAGTTTTCATTCTATAAGCTCTTTCTAGGCTTCTTTGGGAGTGTTTAAAGAGACCGCCTTCAATAAGCACTGCTATATTCTTAGGAGTCCTCTGCAACTTGGTGGTTGGAAAACATTAAGATACAAAGCAGAACAAAGTGTTCAGTATGGTGGTGCACCTGGTTGAGACCACATGTTACACTGTGCAAGGGCCCAGGTTCAAGCCCCCCCCCTTCCCACCTGCAGAGGGAAAACTTTGCGAATGATGAAGCAGCATTGCAGGTGTCTCTCTGTCACTCTCCCCCACCCCATTTCTCCCTTCCCTGGCTGTCTCTATAATAAATAAAGATAATAAAAAAAACAAACCAAAAAACAAAGTGTTCAGTAATCAGGGACCTAAAAGTAAGAATATAGCAGATGAGATTTGGGGTCTTCATGTGGGAAGAAGCTAGGAAGTCTATTGTAGATATATTCCAAGGGGCCCATGACTTTACTAATTTTTGCCTGAACCCAACATCTAACATGCAGGTGGGCTAAAAGTATTGTCTAGAGAGATGGTGTCAGAGTGGGGAATAGGACTAGAAAGCTGGATCAGGGCAGAGAGAAGCTCCCAAATATGGGAAAAGTATATGAATACTGTAAACCCTATCCATCTGACCTTAGGCCCATGTCTGTTCATATTTAGCACAGGAGCCTTTGTGACCTCTGCATCCTTGTCAGTCTGAAATTGCATGCTTTTCAGTAACCAAGATGCAGAGGCCACCATGACGCCAACCTGACTTCCCTGGGCAGACAACCTCACCACTATGTCCTGGAACCCCACCTCCCCAGAGATCTTCCCCATTAGGGAAAGAGAGAATAAAACTGGGGGTATGGATCTACCTGCCAATGCCTGTGCCCAGCAAAGAAGCAATTACAGAAGCCAGACCTTCCACCTTCCCCATAGAGGTCTTTAGTCCATATTCCCACAGGGACAAAGAATAGGGAATGTAGGCGAGGGGATGTAGAACTCTGGTGGTGGGGATGACATGGAATTGTACCCCTATTATCTCTTATTTGACAGATGCTCACCTAGGCAGAGAGAAAGCAGCCATGCCCACAGGTCTAGCTTATAACACCGAAGTCCTGCCTTCATCTTTCCAAGCCACACCTGTTACCACTCTCATTTCCTATGCAGCAATTTCCTCTCCAAAGACACAGAGTATGCCTAGGGAACATGGGTTCCGGCTTGGTGCAGCAGTGTCTGTGCCCCACTGGGTACTTCCTGTATTTCTGCCCCAACAATGTTTATTATTAATCATTTTATTGGGGGCAGTGTTAAATTAATGGCATACAGCTCTTGACTCATGGGTACAGGTTCTTGTCTCCTTGTACTAGGTGTCTGCAAAACACTCACCACCAGCCAGGTTCCCCTCTGCCATCGTACACCAGGACTCTCAAGTCACCTCTCCCCAGCCAAATCCCTCCTGGCCCTCCTTCCCTAGAATTCTTTGCTTTGGTGAGATACACCAAGAACCCAGCCCAAGTCCTTTGTGTTTCCCAGTTCTGTCTTTGTTGCTTCAGTCCACCTGTGAGTGAGATCATCTGGTGTCCTGTGGGTTGGTGGCCCAGTGACAGAGCAAGTCCAATAACACAAAAGTGCAGATTTGAAGCAGGGCCTGAGGGCGTGAGGTGGACAGACAGAAGAGGGCTATGACACATGCATTCCCAGGGAAATTTACATGGTCAGGCATGTATTTAAAAATAATTACTTCAGAAGGAAAGTGGGAGAAGGATTTGAGAGAATCTGGACATAGCGTAGGAAAGTAGTTTTTCTGAAAGGAATCTTAGTGATTTTTTTAAAAGATTGATTTATGTATTAAACATGAGAGGGAAGGGAAAAGGTGGAGTGGGGAAATGTGCATGAGCGAACCAGAGCATCACTCTGACACATGCAATGCCAGGGATCAAACTTGGGTCTTCACAATTGAGGGTCCATCTTCTTATTCACTATGTCACCTCCAAGGCTATCACTATAAAGGTGAAAAATCAAATTGCCAAATGTGAGACAGCAGGAAGAAACAGAGACATGGCATCTCTATTGGTTTATTTCTTGCCATTCTCCCAGGCAGACTTGTGACCTTGTGACCAGAGTAGAAACCCCCCAACCCACCCCTTTGATGGCTAATCCAATAGATACAGCTGAATGGCTCTGCTGGGGGCAGGCGAAAGGGGAAAAACATCCCCTGAGGCATCAGTGGCTCTATTTGCATCCACAGAAAGGCTGACAGGAAGGGCAGAGCTGGGGCATCTGCTGTTTATCCCCTGCTGCTGGCTCCTGGTCCCTCAGGAGCTCTCTGGAAAAGGGGCTTCAGCAGGAACCTGGCCAGTGAGCTCTCCTTCCCAGCCACAACTGCCAGCTGCTTCTCCTCCTGGGCCTTCAATTTGATTACTTGTCCCTCACCTGCTGTTTCTCAAAGGCTCCTTCTTCTCCCAGGAGATATTTTTTGAAACCTCAGTTTCCAAACCCCTGGGGCCTTCAGTGTATATTCCCCTCTGTCCAGGTGAGAGTCCCGTCCCCCCCCACCACCTACCTGCTACCCCAAGAGAGACTTATC